>NC_134356.1:91376603-91414103 GCF_048569485.1 Anomaloglossus baeobatrachus | reverse complement strand
AAAGAGCCTGATTGCCGCTATGTGTCACTTATTGGGCTGCTTGGTGCTCTTTTGATAAAATCAGTTTTATCTGCTGCAGATCTATGATTTCTCTGAATGGGGAGCTCTGTACAACACTGCTGACACCAATTGACAGCTTTCTATGTACACTGTGCATAAGCAGAAAGCAGCCAATCAGTGAAGTGGGGGCAAGCTTATATAAAGAAGGCAGAAGAAGACTACCTGGCATGAGACAACTAGCCATTTAGTGAATCTCCGGCTGATAAAACACGGATTTTATGAATACAACATAAAGTAGCCCAGTAAGTGATCACTGGAAACAGTGTCTCTGCCCCTACAGTACACTGCCTGCATACTAAATAGCAAAAACCTGCTGACAGCCTCCCTTTAACACCATCTCCATTGAAACGGGACCATATCCTACAATAGGAACCTAGAGAAATTGTAAACGTAAACCCATCTCTTCCAAGTTCTGCAACAAACTGGGACGTATTATTCCATTAATATATTACCTGGCTCTTCTTGGTTGGTATTGTGGTGTTTCTGCCGATTAACTTGGTAAAGACTCCACCTAATGTTTCAATTCCAAGTGACAATGGTGTAACATCCAGCAAGAGTACGTCGGTGACATCTCCGGCCAACACTCCACCCTGAATAGCAGCTCCAATGGCAACAGCTTCATCAGGATTAACCGCTTTGCTTGGAGCACGGCCAAACAAGTCTTGCACTGTCTGCTGAACCTACCGTAGATCACACGAAAACTGGATTAGGAAATGTTATATCCAACAAAGTGACTAACAAAGTACCTGCATTGTGACCCTTAAACACATGCAAAATGTTTTATACCTTTGGCATTCTAGTCATTCCACCGACTAGGAGCACTTCTCCAATGTCACTCTTGCTCACTTCGGCATCTTGCATGGCTTTCTGGCTTGGTGCAATAGTTCTTTTAATTAGATCACCCACAATCCCTTCAAACTGAGCACGCGTCAACTTAATATTCAAGTGTTTGGGCCCGGAAGCATCCATGGTGAGGTATGGCAGATTTATATCAGTCTACAGGAGCAGAGGAAAGAAAACAAAATAAAGTTCTGGCAAACTACTACATAGTCATGTTAATTATCCTCTTGGAAACCCAAGGTCCATTTTTTTTCTCTACATTGACAATCCTTTCAGCAAGTAATGTGTAAAATAAACCCACCTGCACAGATGAGGACAGCTCACACTTGGCCTTTTCTGCAGCTTCTCTAACTCTTTGTAAAGCCATGTTGTCCTTCATTAAATCCACTGCAGTCTGGAAGGATAAAAGAGACAGAACATTACTAATGCAGACTGCAAAGGTTCATAATATTAGTCATTTTATCAGTCATATTTTACTCAAAATGCAAACTAGTCCCCTGCCTTCTGCTTGTAAGAGCTGACAGGGAGGACCTCTTCACAAGCAAATATCAGGGAGACAGGCTGAGGCTCAATCGCCTCGGTTGTGTGAGGAGACAGCGGATCTGTTACCGATTCATCAACTTCTGCCATGCAGTAAAGTTAAGTAGAGCAAGTGCAGTGTGATGAGGCGCAACACTCGGTAACATCTAAAGCCTGCTTTACACCTTACGATATCACATACGATATCGTATGCTATCGTACCCGCCCCCATCGTATGTGCGGCACGTTCAATTTGTTGACCGTGTCGCACAAACTATTATTTCCAGTCACACGTACTTACCCTTCCATACGACCTCGATGTGGGCAGCAAACATCCACTTCCTGGAGTGGTAGGGACGTTCAGCGTCACAGCGACGTCACACGGCAGCCGGCCAATAGAAGCGGAGGGGCAGAGATGAGCGGGCCCTAAACATCCCGCCCACCTCCTTCCTTCCGCATTGCCGGCAGGAGCCGCGGGACGCATGTAAGATCTGGTAATCGTTCCCGGGGCGTCTCACACTGCGGTGTGGTACCTCGGGAACATTGAACAACTCGACGTGCAATTTTAAGGAAATGAACGACGTGTATGCAATGAACGGTTTTACGTTCAATCGCAATCACACGTAGCTGTCACACGCTACAACACCACTAACAATGCCGTATGTGCGTCACTTACGACGTGATCCCGCCGACACATCGTTAGATTTGTTGTAGCGTGTAAAGCCCGCTTAAGGAATCAGGAGAAATGGAGTCTGCAGTATATGAACCATATCAGCAGGGAAGATGCAGTCAACATGGCAGGTATCCTAAATGGACCAAAAAGTCATTGCAAGCACAGTCTTAAAGTGTACCCGTGGTTTCTTTTCCCATATCAGTATTGGGGAAATCTGTCTTTACTGGATAGAGATGTGATATTAAATGCTAACACCAACTTCATTAAATGGTGTACCCCAGAATACGGATATTGAGCAAAAATATTGCGGCTTTTGGCGCACACACACCTTAAAAAATACGGTACTAATTTTAAATGACGTATGTTTCTTAATGAATTAGGTGCATTGTACAACAACATGTAAACTGTTAAGACTTGCGTGTACAACACCCGTCTTAAAAAGAATCAGCCCCTCAGTATTTACAGTGAGAAAGATCAATCCTGGGGGAGAAAGAAGCAGATTTCTCTGCTAAAGATATATGTCAAAGTTTCTTATGCAATCTAGATTTATGAAGTTTTTTTTTTTTTTAAAATGATTGTTATGCTTTGACCTCTTCCTGGGAGAGCCAATTTTTCAATTTTTGTGCTCCCCTCCCCTCCACCCCATCAACATAGCTGTATGAGGTTACCTTTTTCTTTCCAAGGACAGTTGTAGTTGTTCCTACCACCATTTACTTACCATATAATGTGAAAACCAGGTAAGAAAAGTTTTTAAAAAGATGGGGAGAAGTGAAGTGTTAAATGGAAGGAGGGATTTAGAGAAAGGGAAATATGATAGCAGAAATTCTGAACTTTAGATTAGATCCATCTATCTTAGGTCATATGTCGCCACGTTTTTGCCAATATATAAAGAGTAGCCATTTCCACTAGCCACTAACCTCTCTCTTGAACTGCTTCACGATATGTTGTAACAAAGCTTGGTCAAAGTCTTCTCCTCCTAGGAAAGTGTCACCATTGGTAGATTTCACCTCGAAAACACCCTTCTGAATTTCCAAGATAGAAATATCAAATGTGCCACCTCCAAGATCATAGACTGCAATACTAGAATAAAAGCACAGTAAACACAGATATCAGATGTCGATGGAGAAACACAGATTCACATAGATCAGGCAGGTTATGGAGAATCTGGTACAGGACTCCACAAACATTTAGTAGACAAGAAATTAACTTACACTTTATCATCAGACTTATCCAAGCCATAAGCAAGAGCCGCAGCGGTTGGTTCATTAATGACCCTCAGAACATTGAGCCCCGCGATCTGCCCGGCATCTTTTGTTGCCTAAGAATAAATGTGGTCATCACTAATGGTTTCCGAAATATCAACAGCAATCAAATTGCGTAGCAGCGTCAAGTACAGTCATCAAGTGCGATAACAATTCTACAAGTCTCCTAAAAAAGTCTTCTGCTGATTTACTTTACAAGGACCCTGCAGGGGAGTTTTGGGGGTTAATAAAATGTGTGTGTGGGGGTGTGTGTGTGTGTTTAAATTTAAAATAAAAGGATGTCGTCGTCATGATCATAATCCTCATTGTCCACGGAGACTAGATCCCTCTTCGGTGAGGCCTGATCAACTTCCAATTCCAGAAGTTGACATTACATCACCGGACAAAAGACGTCACTGTACCCCTGGTCTTGTGATAGGGATGATCAGACCGTGATGGCGCCGCTCATAGGCAGCATGGACAACATACGTTATTTAGAAAGAAGGGAATTTTGTTTACTTACCGTAAATTCCTTTTCTTCTAGCTCCAATTGGGAGACCCAGACAATTGGGTGTATAGCTATTGCCTCCGGAGGCCACACAAAGTATTACACTCAAAAGTGTAAGGCCCCTCCCCTTCTGGCTATACACCCCCAGTGGGATCACTGGCTCATCAGTTTTAGTGCCAAAGCAAGAAGGAGGAAAGCCAATAACAGGTTTAAGGACCAATTCAATCCGAGGAACATCGGAGAACTGAAACCATTCCACATTAACAACATGTGTACCCGAAAAAAACGAAAAAACCCCCGAGAAAACAGGGCGGGTGCTGGGTCTCCCAATTGGAGCTAGAAGAAAAGGAATTTACGGTAAGTAAACAAAATTCCCTTCTTCTTTGTCGCTCCATTGGGAGACCCAGACAATTGGGATGTCCAAAAGCAATCCCTGGGTGGGTAAAAGAATACCTCATGATAGGGCCGTCAAACGGCCCTCTCCTACAGGTGGCCAACCGCCGCCTGAATGACTTATCTACCTAGGCTGGCGTCTGCCGAAGCGTAGGTATGCATCTGATAATGCCTGGTAAAAGTAAGTAGACTCGACCAGGTGGGTGCCTGACACACCTGCTGAGCCGTAGCCTGGTGCCGTAATGCCCAGGACGCACCCACGGCTCTGGTAGAATGGGCCTTCAGCCCTGAAGGAACCGGAAGCCCAGTAGAACTGTAGGTTTCAAGAATTGGTTCCTTGATCCTCCGAGCCAGGGTGGATCTGGAAGCTTGCGACTCTTTACGCCGACCAGCGACAAGGACAAGAGTGCATCCGTGTAGAACCTGAGTGCTCTCACCAGATCCAACAGCTGCAAATCTTTCTGAAGTTGGTGGACTGGATGAGGACACAAAGAAGGTGAGGTGATATCTTGATTGAGATGAGAGTGGGATACCACCTTATGGAGAAATCCCGGAATCGGGCGCAGAACTACCTTGTCCTGGTAAAGGACCAGGAAGTAAGATTTGTATGAGAGCGTTACTAGCTCGAAAACTTCTCCTAAGAGCCGTGACCGTACTAGAGAGGCCACTTCCCGTGAAAGGTGGGAAAGGGAAAATCTTTCCTAGGCTCGAAAGGCGGCTTCTTAAGAGCAATTAGAACCTTGTTCAGATCCCAGGGCTCTAACGGCCGCTTGTACGGAGTGCTGAGAAGACAAACTCCCTGCAGGAACGTGCGTACCTGCGGAAGTCGTGCTAGGCGTTTCTGAAAAAATACAGATAGCGCTGAGACTTGTCCCGAGAGGGAGCTGAGCGACAACCCATTTTCCAACCTAGATTGCAGGAAGGAAGGAAACATAGACGATGGAACCGGCTTGGGAGAAACCCCTTGAGCCGAGTACCCAGATAAGAATATCTTCCACATCCTGTGGTCAATCTTGGCGGACGTTGGTATCCTAGTCTGTCCCATGGTGGCAACCACGTCCTGAGATAATCCTGAAGACGCAAGGCTCCAGGACTCAATGCCACACCGTCAGGTTGAGGGTCGCAGAATTCAACTGGAAAAATGGAAAAATGGCCCTTGAGACAGCAAGTCTGATCGGTCTGGTAGTGCCTCCGGTTGGCCCACCGTGAGGTACCACCGATTCGAGTACCACGTCATCCTCGGCCAATGTAGCGACGAGGATGGCGCGGCGGCAGTCGGGCCTGAACTTGCGCAGCACTCTGGGCAACAATGCCAGCGGCGTGACCCATAAGGTAGCTAGAACTGCGACCAATGCTGAACTAAGGCGTTCGCCGCCAGAGATCGAAGATTGTGAGACCGTGCCATGAAGCCGGGACGATGTTGTTGTGCCGTGACGCCATTAGGTCGACGTCCGGCATCTGTCAGCGGCGACAGATCTTGAGGAGACCATACGCCTGCGTGCATACCCTGGCGACTGAGGAAGTCTGCTTCCCAGTCTTCCCCTGGGATGTGAACTGAGGATACGGTGAATGCCGTGCCTTCCACCCACGTCAGAATCTGCCGGATTTCCTGGAAGGCTTGCCGGCTGCGTGTTCTTCCTTGGTGGTAAATGTATGCCACCGCTGTGGAGTTGTCCGATTGAATTCGGATTTGCTTGCTTTCCAGCCACTGCTGGAAGGCTAGTCGAGCAAGATACATTGCTCTGTTTTCCAGAACATTGATCTGAAGGTTGGATTATTTCTGAGTCCAAGTACCTTGAGCCCTGTGGTGGAGAAAAACTGCTCCCCACCCTGATAGACTCACGTCTGTCGTAACTACCACCCAGGATGGGAGTAGGAAGGACCTTGGGAAGTACATGAGGCGTCTCAATGTGTGCGACTGGTCCTTAAAGGAGAGATTGTAGCCTTGTCTGTAGTGAACGCTGTTGATTTAGCGTAAGCTTCACTATCGCTGAGAGAGTATGAAACTCCATGCCTAGATATGGTAGCGATTGGGTCAGGGTCGGATCTGACATTGAAAGTCGATGATCCACCCAAAACTCTGGAGAGTCTCCAGCGCAACATACGGGCAGTGTTCCCTAAGAGGGTGCCTTGACCAGGAAATCGTCCAAATACGGGATCACAGAGTGACCTTGAGAGTGCAGAACTGTCACTACTGCTGCCATGAACTTGGCGAAGACCCGTGGGGCTGTCGCCAGCAGGAAGGAAGAGTTACGAACAGAAGGTGTTCGTTTCCTATAACCAAGCGCAGAAACGCTGGTGCTCTGGATCAATCTGCACGTGGAGATAAGCATCCTGTCTATTGATGCTAGGAAACCTCCTTGGGACATTGAGGCGATGACGGAGCGGAGTATTCCATCCAGAACCGCCTGGTGCTCACGAGCTTGTTGAGCCGTTTTAGATCCAGAACGGGACGGAACGACCCGTCCTATTTTGGCACCCGAAATAAATTGGGGCAAAAACCGTGACCTTGGTCCTGAAGAGAAACGTAGTCACCACTCCTTCTGCCTATAAAGTGCCTATCGTTTGCAGAAGCGCAACGGCTCGGCCGGGAGGTGGAGAAGTTCTGAAGAATCGAGTTGGAGGACGAACTAAACTCTATCCTGTACCCGTGAGACAGAATGTCTCTCCCCCAACGGCCATTGACCTATGGCAGTTAAATATCGCCAAGGCGGGAGAGCCTGCTACCGAGCGCGGATGCGAAGAGAGGAGGCTGCAAGTCCTGAGGAAGCCGCCTTGGAAGCGGGTTTTCAGACTGTCTGTTTTGGGCGTGACTGAGCCCGCCACGAATCTGAGCTCCTCTGATCTTTTTGAGTCCTTTTGGACGAGGGGACCCCTGCTCTGTTGGGGTTTGTTTGTCTGGGCTGAGGTAAGGATGAATCTTTACCCTTGGAGTGTTTAATGATTTCATCCAAACGCCCACCAAACAGTCGTTCCGCAGAAAAAAACAAACTGGTTAAGTACTTTTTTGGAAGCAAAATCTGCCTTCCATTCACTTAACGACCAGGGTCTGCGTAAAAACACGGAGTGAGCAGACGCCTCTGTCGTACGGCTCGAAGAGTGTAGGACAGGCGTGATCGCGTAAGACGCAAATGCAAACATTTGAGAGGTTAAGGATGCCACCTGCGGTACAGATGTACGTGTGACTGTGTCTATCTGTGTAAGACAAGCTGAAATGGCTTGGAGTGCCTCTATGGCTGCGAATGCTGGAGCCAACGGCGCGCCTACAGCCTCATAGGTGGATTTCGACCAGAGATCCATCTGTCTGTCAGCGGCATCTGTAAGTGGAACCCCATCTTCCACTGCAATTATGGATCTAGCCACAAGCCTGGAGAGTGGAGGATGTCCCTTGGGACACTGGGTCCAGCCCTTGACCACGTCAGGGGCAGGGATAACGTGTATCTTAAGCCGCTTGGAGAAGCGCTTATCTGGATAAGCGTGGTGTTTTTGGACTCTCTCTCTGAAGGCAGAGTGGTCCAGAAAAATACCTAATTTACGCTTGGGATACCTGAAATAGAATTTCTCCTGCCGTACAGCTGGCTCCTTCACAGGAGGAGCTGAGGGAGAAATGACCAACATTCTATTGATGGACGCTATAATACACTATGGCGTCCCCAGCAGGTGTACCGAGATTGAGAGCGGTCTCAGGATAAGACTCCTGAGCAGCTATCTCCGCTTCAGCACCCAGAGAGTCCACCTGCGGGACCCTGACCAGTGCGATGAAACTGAGGGCCGCTCAGCGAGCCCGCTTAGGCTGTCTGGGACTGTCGTCCGTGTCAGAGCCGTGACTCTGGGATGCACGTGACCCCCCCGGAGCTGTAATTGTTCACACTGAGGGGGACCATGGATCAATGATTCAACAGTGCTCATGGTGTGAGAGACTTGTCTGGACTGCAAGGCTTCTAGTATCACAGCCATAGTCTCAGAAAATCTGTCAGTAAACACTGCAGACTTCATCCCCAGCCTCTGGATCATTAGCAGAGACTCCGGCTGAGTTGGATACAATGGGGGTGTATGTAACCTGCCGGCCATATAGCCGTACCTGCTGTACCGGCTGCATGGAAAACATGTGCTTCTGCACCTCTGTTTTCCACAGAGAGTATGCTGTAATCTCCTCCGCACAATAAGGAGGATATATACAAAAGTACGACCAAAACAGTGCAATGCATAGCGTAGAAGCATATATCTCAATGCACTTCGGCACTAGTGGGGTTAGCACCACAAGTGCTGATTAACGCCTGCTCACAGCGATTGTGTGAACCTCAGAATCCCTGTCAGGGTGTTCCCACACTTGTCCGTTTTATCGCTATAGAAAGAACTGACAATAATGGCTGCCGGCGTCCTGTGTTAGAGAAGGAAGCCGTGGGCGTGCTTGAGAAAGTGCGGGAATCCGGTTTCACAGTGCACACAGTGAGAGGGGTGGAGTATGCAAAACATACTCCAGCTCTCCGGGCTGCCGTGATGTGCAGCGTCACGCCCCTACCCTGACTGGCAGGCCTGTGGGCGTTAACGAACGAACTAGGCCGCAAAAGCCGGGGACTCGATTTATAAGCGCGGCCGCCGTAAAAGCGCGGCCAGCGCGGAAGTCCCCGGCGCACCACAAGTCCCAGCCGCGTCGCAGTCCCAGCGGCCGGCGCGACCGTTCTACATAAGTCTGCCCACTCAGCTAAGCTGAAGTGAGACAATGGCACAAGCGCAGCAGCGCTGATGTCCCCGGCGCACTAACACACCCAGCAATGCTGCGGTGTGCGTGCGAAATGCACGGGGACACAGAGTACCTTGAGGAAGCAGGGCCATGTCCCTGATGTACTCCGCTCCATATCCAGCGTCTTCTCCAGGGGCTGCAGATGGAGCACGGTCTCAGTGCCTGGAGACCGTTAAAATCCCACTTCGCCCAGAGCCCTGTAACAGGGATGGGGAAGGAATCAGCATGTGGGCTCCAGCCTCCGTACCCGCAATGGGTACCTCAACCTTAACAAACACCTCCGACATAAAGTGGGGTGAGAAGGGAGCATGCTGGGAGCCCTGTATGGGCCCTCTTTTCTTCCATCCGACATAGTCAGCAGCTGCTGCTGACTAAACAGTGGAGCTATGCGTGGATGTCTGACCTCCTTGCACAAAGCATGAAAACTGATGAGCCAGTGATCCCACTGGGGGTGTATAGCCAGAAGGGGAGGGGCCTTACACTTTTGAGTGTAATACTTTGTGTGGCCTCCGGAGGCAATAGCTATACACCCAATTGTCTGGGTCTCCCAATGGAGCGACAAAGAAAAGTCTTCTGTCACAGCTTTACATCGATATGGCCACTTTGCTATGAAATCTTTAAAGCCTTCTCTGATGACACCCCATGCATTATTTATATAAACTATAGGGATGGGTAAGAAGAAAGTTATCTACGCCTGTTGCCAGCTTACCTGCCTTTGCGAGTCATTGAAATAAGCAGGAACGGTAATTACTGCATTCTTTGCTGTGTGGCCCAGATAACTTTCTAGATAGAGAGAAAAACCACAAAAAAATGTACCATTTTTTTTAAATTCTAACTATATAGTTCAAAAGAACGTACAGGCATGAATCTCTGCACTCGAACCAAGTGGCAAACGCTACTTTGCATAGAATGTGCACACTCCCCTCCACAAATTGTATTCACCTTAAGCATTTGCCCAGCCCCCCCCCCAAAAAGGTAATATATATATATATTATATATATAGTAGGATTTTTGTGTACTCACCGTAAAATCTTTCTCTGAGTCTTCATTGGGGGACACAGGACCATGGGTTATGCTGCTGTCACTAGGAGGCTGACACTAAGTAAACATAAAAAAGTTAGCTCCTCCCTAGCAGCATACACCCCGAGCCGGAGGCGGGCTCAGATCAGTTGGTGCACAAGCAGTAGGAGGAGTACCAGAATCACCATACATAAAACACAAGTTGTAACTAAAACAATGCAGCCGTGCAAACAAGAGGTCTATGAACATAAGACCACTGAAAAAATAGCCGGCAAATGCAATTGAATCAACCAAAAAACCAAGCAGGGTGGGTGCTGTGTCCCCCAATGAAGACTCAGAGAAAGAGATTTTACGGTGAGTACACAAAAATCCTACTTTCTCTATCGTTTCATTGGGGGACACAGGACCATGGGACGTCCAAAAGCAGTCCCTGGGTGGGAATACCGAAAAACCCGCAGAGGAAGAAAAACAACAACCTCCCTCGGCGGGCTTGCACTATAATTGAATGCTGCCACCCTATTACAGGTGTGCAACTGCTGCCTGCAAGACCTTTCTCCCAAAAAATAGCATCTGCCGATGCTTGGGTGTGAACCTGGTAGAACCTAGTAAAGGTGTGCAGGCTAGACCAGGTGGCGGCCTTGCAGACCTGGTCGGCCGACGCCTGATGCCTAATCGCCCAAGAGGCTCCCACTGCGCGGGTAGAGTGCGCCTTTACCCCCCGTGGCGGAGACTTGTCCCGAATCCGATAGGCCTCTGATATGGCGGAACGGATCCATCTGGCAATTGTGGCCTTGGATGCCGATTCACCCTTCTTGGGACCAGAAGGGAGAACAAACAGACCATCTGACTTACGGAACGGCGCGGTTCTGGAGACATAAATTCTAAGTGCACGCACTAGGTCCAGGGTGTGCAAGGACCTCTCCAAGCTGTGAGAGGGGCCAGGACAGAAGGACGGAAGGACGATTTCCTCGTTAAGATGGAACAGGGAGACCACCTTTGGGAGAAAAGCGGGATCTGGCCGGAGAACCGCTTTGTCTTGGTGAAAAATCAAAAAGGGGGAACGACAAGAGAGCTGCCAGCTCTGACGTCCTGCGAATAGAAGTGATGGCAACAAGAAACACCACCTTCCATGACAGGTGAGAAAGGGAAGATTCTCGCAAGGGCTCGAATGGGGAGCCCTGAAGTGACCCTAGGACTAGATTAAGGTCCCACGGTTCTAGAGGCCGCCGGTACGGCGGTGCCAGGTGGGCAACTCCCTGGATGAAGGTCTTAACCTGTGAACGAGCGGCCAGTGGCTTCTGAAACAGGATTGATAACGCCGATATCTGGCCCTTTAGTGTTGCGAGCGAGAGACCCGCATCTAGGCCTGACTGCAAGAATGCCAATAGGGAAGGAAGGGAGAAGGCGAGAGGAGAAGAAATATTCTGCTCTTCACACCACCTGAAGAAGACCTTCCACGTGCGGTGGTAAATCTTTGATGAAGATGGCTTCCTGGCCCTAATCATTGTCTGAATCACTCTTGAGGAAAAACCAGCCTTAGCTAGAACCCAGGAGTCAATGGCCAGGCCTTCAAATTTAGGACCTGTGAGTTCTGATGGAAGAGAGGCCCCTGCTGCAGGAGATCTGGACGGTCTGGAAGGCGCCACGGAGCGTCTGCGAGGAGCTGAGTTAGTTCCGCGAACCATGCTCGCCTGGGCCAGTCCGGAGCCACTAGGATGACCGGTATCCCTTCCGCCTTGATCTTCTTGAGGACCCTCGGAATTAGAGGGAGCGGAGGGAAGATGTACGGGAGACTGAACTGGCTCCATGACAGGGTGAGGGCGTCGACTCCTAAAGCCAAGCGGTCGCGGCACCGTGCTACAAAGTGCGGAACCTGACGGTTGAACCGGGAGGCCATTAGGTCCACGTCCGGAACTCCCCATCTGTCGCAGATCTGGTTGAAGACTTCCCGGTTGAGGGACCATTCTCCGGAGGCGAGGCCTTCCCTGCTGAGGAAGTCCGCCGCCCAATTGTCCACGCCTGGGATGTGTACCGCTGAGATCAGGGAGTGATGACACTCGGCCCAGTGCAAGATCTTCTTGACTTCTCGCATCGCCCCGAGACTTCTTGTGCCGCCTTGGTGGTTGATGTACGCCACAGCCGTCGCATTGTCCGACTGGATCCTGACCGGGCAACCCTGTACGAGGTGCCGAAACTGCTGCAAGGCTAGCCGGATGGCTCTTATCTCCAAAATGTTGATCTGGAGGCAACTCTCTCTCGGTGACCATCGGCCCTGCGCTGTGTGATGTCGAAACACTGCTCCCCAGCCCTGGAGACTGGCGTCGGTGGTCACCATCTTCCAGTGGAGCGGGAGGAAAGACCTCCCTGATTCGAGGTTGCGCTGATTGAGCCACCAACGGAGGGAGTGGCGGGTCTCCGGCGAAAGATGAAACCTGCGGTCCAGAGAAAAGGGAGATCTGTCCCACTTCTTCAGCAAGGCCAGCTGGAGGGGTCGGAGATGGAACTGTGCAAAGGGTACCGCTTCCATCGCCGCCACCATACGACCGAGGACTCGCATGCCGAACCTGATGGACACTTGGCGCTGACGCCGGAGAGCGCGGAGTCCTCGTTGTAGGGAGGAGATCTTCTCCTGTGTGAGGAAAACTCGCCCTTGGATGGTATCGAATACCATGCCTAAAAAGGTGATCCGACGGGCCGGGATCAGAGAGGACTTCTTCCGATTTATCAGCCACCCTAACCGTGAAAGGGTGTCGATCGTGACCTGAACCCCAAGACGACAGTCCTCGAAGGAAGAGCCCTTTATCAACATATCGTCCAAGTACGGGATGACCATGACACCCCTGGCATGCAGGACGGACATGGCAGCAGCCATGATCTTCGTAAAGACCCTGGGTGCGGATGCGAGGCCGAAGGGAAGAGCCGTGAACTGGAAGTGATCTTCCGCTATCGCAAAGCGGAGGAACTGTTGGTGAGAGGTGGCTATCGGGACGTGAAGATAGGCGTCTTGAATATCCAGCGATGCCAGGAATTCGCCTACCTCCATGGACGCGATGACAGACCGGAGTGACTCCATTCGAAACGGCCGAGGTCTCACCGACCTGTTCAGAAGCTTTAGGTCGAGGACGGGACGGACAGAGCCGTCCTTTTTGGGGACCACGAAAAGGTTGGAATAGAACCCCTTGAAACGCTCTGCGGGAGGGACTGGTACCACGACTCCGGTTCGTAGGAGGGAGTCTATGGAGTGAAAGAACGCGCGAGCCCGCGCGGTAGACTCGGGAGGGCGAGATAGGAAAAAACGTCTCGGTGGCTTTGCCTCGAATTCTATTTTGTAGCCTGATGTGATGATCTCTCTGACCCAGGCATCGGCGGTCAGGGGGATCCACACATGCTGAAAACGAGACAGACGCCCTCCCACAAGTCTGGCGCTGTTGCGCGCCGACCGCGAGTCACTTGGATGAACGACGGCGGTACCCGGAAGAGGATCTCGTGGACTGGCGGGGGGCGTGAACGCCAGGCGGGATTGGTCTTGAATGACGGGGTCTTCCTGTCTCTCGGAGGAGAGCGGCTTTTCCGCGGCTGGGGATTGGAGCTGAAGCTGCGAAAGGGCCGGAAACGAGCGGTGGAGCGCCGATTCTGGAAGCGCTTGGGACGCAATTGGGGGAGAGATGTACTCTTTCCTCCCGTTGCATTGGAGATCAGCTGGTCCAGCCTATCTCCGAAGAGACGCACCCCTAGGAAGGGCAGGGAAGTTAGTGACTTCTTAGATGCCGCATCCGCGTTCCAGGACCGGAGCCAAAGGGCTCGACGGATGGCCACATTGTTGCTGGCGGCCTGGGTCGCGCAACTTGCAGACGCCAGGGCTGCATTGAGCAAGTACTCACCCGCGAGGGAAATCTGCGAGGCGATGGGAACCAGGTCCGGATTGGCAGGAATGGCGCGGAGACCGCAGCGTAGCGTGTCCGCCCAGGACATCAGGGCCTTCGCAACCCAAACCGAGGCGAAGGCCGGAGAGAGGGATGAGCCCGCTGCCTCGAAGGCGGAACGGGCCAACCTGTCAATAGTACGGTCCGTAGGGTCTTTGAGAGACGTACCGTTAGTGAGTGGAAGGACTGTGTGAGAAGACAGGCGGGAGATTGGGGGGGTCGACCACAGGGGAACCTGCCCAATCCTTTCTAAGACCCTCAGGAAAGGGATAATGCAAATCAATGGACTTACCGCTGGTAAATACCCTGTCCGGCTGTTGCCTGTGGCTGCGCAGTAACTCAGCGAATTCTGGATGTCCGCTGAATGTGTTCTGGGCCCGCTTCACCCGCTTAAAGGAGATCTGGGTGCTCTGGGAGGAGACTGGGTCCACCTGTACCTTCAAGGTCTGGTTTACTGCTTCTATCAGGCTATTTACCATGTGCCGGATATCGGCCGCCTGCTCTGAGTCCTGCAGGGGTACCGCATCGGAATCATCCTCGGAGCAGTCAGAAACCTCCCTGGAGGACTGACGGTCTGGACCTGGGGATGAAGGTGAAACCTGGGAAGAGTGAGGACGAGACCTGGCGGGTCCGTTTCTGAGCAGCAGAGGAGGACCCTGCAACGGGGCTCACCTGCTCCGGAGGCAATTGCGCCGGGTCTGCGGGAATCTGGGCGAGCGTCGGCAGCAGGCGTAGAGCTTGCGCGATGGTCCGAGAAGCCTCAGAGAGGGAATCTACGGACTGGGACAGGGACGCTAGCCAGTCGGGGGGGGGGGCGGGACGCAGGGCCCTGCAGCATATGGCGCTGTGGCGTCTGCGGTATCAGAAACGTCGGCCGCGGAGTTCTGCGGAGGCTGCGCGTCTGTAGAACAGACGGAGCATAGTGGGGCGTCCTGACCCTGGGAAAATTTGGAGCTGCAGGAGGAGCATGCAAAAAATAGTGCAAAGGGGGCCTGCTTGGATTGGGTGGGCTTAGCCTTAGGCATGGTGCAAACAGGTACTCTCCCTGGTGGCTGCTAGGAAGGAGACAGGAGAGGGTTAACTCGTCCCTAAACTCAGAGAATGCTACCTAGTGAGGGCTACTCCTTAGGAGCAGAGCTTACCCAGGTCCTGCGTGCTGCCCACCAGTCCAGAAGTGGAGTCCAGGAATGAGCTGGCCAGAAAACTCAGAACGCCGGCGTGCTGCAGCCTCAGGGGACCAGAGGCAGGCTAAAATGGAGAGGGGACGCTGGAGTAGGCTGGGGGAGGAGCAGGATTCCGGCGCGAAAAAAACAGGAGGATTCACAGCCCCCACCATCAGCCAGGAGGCAGAGCAGTGGGAGGTACAGAGGGAGACGACCGGCGGCCAATAGCGCTGCAGGGGGGCGTGGCTAGGACGCAGGAGCGACTAGGCCGAGACCGGGGACTAAATTTATGGAGAGGGCCGGGGGAAAGAGCAGGGAAGTCGGTCCTACCTGCAATCGGCGGCGCCGGCTCAGCGATGGATGCGGTGCAGGCAGGGCTCCCTGCCCTGCCTGTGAACAGCGCTGCTCGTCCAGGAAGGCTCCGGGGGAGAGCGTGCTGAAGGCAGGGTAGTGGACATCATGATGGGGGAAGACATCCCCCTATCACACACGCTGCGGAGGATCCATCCCTGCTGTACTCCCCTGTACGCCCTTCGGGGTGATACCTCAGGGCGAATCAGGGGTGCCCACAAAACAACCTGCCCACACGCGCACCCCCGGGAGTGGTACCACGGGGACGGGCGGGGGAGAGGGCCCCGAAGTCTCAAGCCCCTGCGACCCTGGGGAGCGGTACCCACGGGGCTGCGGAGAATGAGTGAAGCGAATACCTGCAGAGAAGAAGACGACAGGTATGAGAGTGATGAGCGGCGCCGAAATAAAAGAAAAAAGCGCAAAAAAATACATGGCTGAGGGGGGCCGAGACGGCCCACATCAGCCTCCTACGACACCAAGCTAAAAACTGATCTGAGCCCGCCTCCGGCTCGGGGTGTATGCTGCTAGGGAGGAGCTAACTTTTTTATGTTTACTTAGTGTCAGCCTCCTAGTGACAGCAGCATAACCCATGGTCCTGTGTCCCCCAATGAAACGATAGAGAAATATATATTATATACACACACAATATACATACTGTACATACATCCTGTCGATTGTCTGCTGTATATATGTGCACCTGGCGTCTAGAGTTTACAGCCACGTTTATGTGCAAAGGATCACAAAGAAGGGAATTTTGTTACTTACCGTAAATTCCTTTTCTTCTAGCTCTTATTGGGAGACCCAGACGATTGGGGTATAGCTACTGCCCTCCGGAGGCCACACAAAGCACTACACTAAAAAGTGCAAGGCCCCTCCCCTTCTGGCTATACCCCCCCCCGTGGTATCACGGGATCTCCAGTTTTAGTGCCAAAGCAAGAAGGAGGAAGCCAATAACTGGTTTAAACAAATTAACTCCGAATAACGTCGGAGAACTGAAAAACCGTTCAACATGAACAACATGTGTACCCGCAAACAACAAAAAAATCCCGAAGGACAACAGGGCGGGTGCTGGGTCTCCCAATAAGAGCTAGAAGAAAAGGAATTTACGGTAAGTAACAAAATTCCCTTCTTCAGCGCTCTATTGGGAGACCCAGACGATTGGGACGTCCAAAAGCTGTCCCTGGGTGGGTAAAGAGATACCTCATGTTAGAGCTGCAAAACAGCCCTCCCCTACGGGGATGTCACTGCCGCCTGCAGGACTCTTCTACCTAAGCTGGCATCCGCCGAAGCATAGGTATGCACCTGATAATGTTTGGTGAAAGTGTGCAGACTCGACCAGGTAGCTGCCTGGCACACCTGTTGAGCCGAAGCCTGGTGTCGCAAAGCCCAGGACGCACCCACAGCTCTGGTTGAGTGGGCCTTCAGCCCTGAAGGAACCGGCAGCCCAGCAGAACGGTAGGCTTCCAGAATTGGTTCTTTGATCCATCGAGCCAGGGTGGCTTTAGAAGCCTGCGACCCCTTGCGCTGGCCAGCGACAAGGACAAAAAGTGCATCTGAACGGCGGATAGGCGCCGTGCGAGAAATATAGATTCTGAGTGCTCTCACCAGATCTAGCAAACGCAAGTCTTTCTCATACCGGTGAACCGGCTGAGGACAAAAGGAAGGCAAGGATATATCCTGATTAAGATGAAACGAGGATACGACCTTAGGGAGAAACTCCGGAATGGGGCGCAGCACTACCTTGTCCTGGTGGAACACCAGGAAGGGAGCCTTGGATGACAGAGCTGCCAGCTCAGACACTCGCCGAAGCGATGTGATCGCAACAAGAAACGCCACTTTCTGTGACAGGCGAGAAAAGGAAACGTCCTTTAGAGGCTCGAAGGGCGGCTTTTGCAGAGCAACTAGTACTCTGTTCAGATCCCATGGATCTATCGGCCGCTTGTACGGGGGCACAATATGACAGACCCCCTGTAGGAACGTGCGCACCTTAGGAAGACGTGCTAGACGCTTCTGAAAAAACACAGATAGTGCCGAGACTTGCCCTTTAAGGGAGCTGAGCGACAATCCCTTTTCCAACCCCGATTGCAGGAAGGAAAGAAAGGTGGGCAATGCAAATGGCCAAGGGGATACTCTCTGTGCAGAGCACCAGGATAAGAAAATCTTCCACGTTCTGTGGTAGATCTTAGCAGACGTTGACTTCCTAGCTTGTCTCATTGTGGCTACGACTCCTTGAGATAATCCTGCGGACGCTAGGATCCAGGACTCAATGGCCACACAGTCAGGTTCAGGGCCGCAGAATTCTGATGGAAAAACGGCCCTTGGGACAGTAAGTCTGGTCGGTCTGGCAGTGACCATGCCGACCGACCGTGAGATGCCACAGATCCGGATACCACGATCTCCTCGGCCAGTCTGGGGCGACGAGTATGACGCGGCTGCAATCGGATCTGATCTTGCGTAACACTCTGGGCAAGAGTGCCAGAGGTGGGAAGACGTATGGGAGCCGGAACTGCGACCAATCTTGAACTAATGCGTCTGCCGCCAGAGCTCTTTGATCGCGCGACCTCGCCATGAATGCCGGGACCTTGTTGTTGTGCCGGGACGCCATTAGGTCGACGTCCGGCACTCCCCATCGGCGACAGATTTCCTGAAACACGTCCGGGTGAAGGAACCACTCCCCTGCGTCCATGCCCTGGCGACTGAGGAAGTCTGCTTCCCAATTTTCTACGCCTGGGATGTGAACCGCGGATATGGTGGATGCTGTGTCCTCCACCCACATTAGAATGCGCCGGACTTCTTGGAACGCTTGCCGACTGCGCGTCCCTCCTTGGTGGTTGATGTATGCCACCGCTGTGGAGTTGTCCGACTGGATTCGGATCTGCTTTCCTTCCAGCCACTGTTGGAAGGCCAGTAGGGCAAGTACACTGCCCTGATTTCCAGAACATTGATCTGAAGGGTGGACTCCTGCGGAGTCCACGTCCCCTGGGCCCTGTGGTGGAGAAACACTGCTCCCCACCCTGACAGACTCGCATCTGTCGTGACCACTGCCCAGGATGGGGGCAGGAAGGATCTTCCCTGAGACAATGAGGTGGGAAGGAGCCACCATTGTAGAGAGTCCTTGGCCGTCTGGGAAAGAGAGACTTTCCTGTCCAGGGACGTTGACTTCCCGTCCCATTGGCGGAGAATGTCCCATTGAAGTGGGCGCAGATGAAACTGCGCAAAGGGAACTGCTTCCATGGCTGCCACCATCTTCCCGAGGAAGTGCATGAGGCGCCGTAAGGGGTGCGACTGGCCTTGAAGGAGGGATTGCACCCCTGTCTGTAGGGACCGCTGCTTGTTCAGCGGAAGCTTCACTCTCGCTGCTCGAGTATGAAACTCCATGCCAAGATACGTTAGCGACTGTGACGGTGACAGATTCGACTTTGGAAAGTTGATGATCCATCCGAACGTCTGTAGAGTCTCCAGCGTAGCATGTAGACTGAGTTGGCATGCCTCTTGAGAGGGTGCCTTGACAAGTAGATCGTCTAGGTAAGGGATCACCGAGTGTCCCTGAGAGTGCAAGACTGCTACCACCGCCGCCATGACCTTGGTGAAGACCCGGGGGGCTGTCGCCAGACCGAATGGCAGAGCTACGAACTGAAGATGGTCGTTTCCTATCACAAAACGTAGAAAACGTTGATGTTCTGTAGCAATTGGCACGTGGAGATAAGCATCTTTGATGTCTATTGAGGCAAGGAAGTCTCCTTGAGACATTGAGGCAACGACAGAGCGGAGGGTTTCCATCCGGAACCGTCTGGCGTGCACATGTTTGTTGAGCAGCTTTAGATCCAGAACAGGACGGAACGAGCCGTCCTTTTTTGGAACCACAAAGAGATTGGAGTAAAACCCTCGCCCTTGTTCCTGAGGCGGTACAGGAACCACTACTCCTTCCGCTCTTAGGGAGTCCACCGCCTGCAGCAGGGCATCTGCTCGGTCTGGATGTGGGGAGGTTCTGAAGAACCGAGCTGGAGGACGAGAACTGAACTCGATTCTGTACCCGCGAGACAAAATGTTTGTCACCCACCGGTCTTTGACCTGTGACATCCAAATGTCGGAAAAGCGGGAGAGCCTGCCCCCGACCGGAGATGCGGAGGGGGGGGGCTGGAAGTCATGAGGTAGCCGCTTTGGAAGCGGTTCCTCCATTTGCTTTCTTGGGGCGTGCGTGAGCCCGCCAGGAATCTGAGACTCTTTGCGTCCTCTGCGTCCCTTTGGACGAGGAGAATTGTGTCTTGCCCGAACCTCGAAAGGGCTGAAGCCTCTGCTGCCATTTTTTCTGCTGAGGTTTGCTTGATCTGGGCTGGGGTAAGGAAGAGTCTTTACCCTTGGACTGTTTAATGATGTCAGCCAATGGCTCGCCAAACAGTCTATCTCTAGATAAAGGCAAGCTGGTTAAACATTTTTTGGAACCAGCATCTGCTTTCCAGTCCTTTAACCACAAGGCTCTGCGCAAAACTACCGAATTGGCGGACGCCATTGAGGTGCGGCTGGTAGATTCTAGGACCGCATTGATAGCGTAAGACGCAAACGCAGACATCTGTGAGGTAAGGGACGCCACTTGCGGCACCGCTGGATGTATGATAGCATCCACTTTTGCTAAACCAGCTGAAATAGCTTGGAGTGCCCATACGGCTGCGAATGCTGGAGCAAACGACGCGCCGATAGCTTCATAGACAGATTTTAACCAAAGGTCCATCTGTCTGTCATTGGCATCCTTAAGTGAAGCGCCATCCTCCACTGCAACTATGGATCTAGCTGCAAGTTTGGAAATCGGGGGGTCTACTTTTGGACACTGGGTCCAGCGCTTGACCACATCAGGGGGGAAAGGAAAACGTGTATCCTTAGAACGTTTAGAGAAACGCCTTTCTGGATGAGCGTCGTGTTTCTGGATTGACTCTCTGAAGTCAGAGTGATCCAAGAAAGCACTCAATTTACGCTTGGGATAGAGGAAACGAAACTTCTCCTGCTCTGCAGCTGCCTCCTCTGCAGAAGGAGCTGGGGGAGAAATATCCAACAGTCTATTGATGGCTGAGATAAGCTCGTTTACCATGGCGTCCCCATCCGGGGTATCCAGATTGAGAGGGGTTCCAGGATAAGACTCCTGATCACTCTCTTCAGACGCATCACAGGGCGACTGATTGCGCTGAGACCCTGAGCAGTGTGATGACGTTGAGGGTCTTTCCCAGCGAGCTCGCTTAGGGTGGCTGGGGCTATCATCTGAGTCATAATACTCAGCCTGGGAAGCCGGGGACCCCCTTGCAGTCTGGATTAATTCCAACTGAGGGGGATTAGAGGACAGAGACCTCGCCGTGTCCATAGACTGAGCCCCAGTCATGGATTGCAAAGTTTCAAGGATTTTTGCCATAGTCACAGACATTCCATCAGCAAAAACTGCAAAGTCTGTCCCTGACACCGGGGCAGGACTTACAAGCGTCTCAGCCTGGGTCACTACCCCTCCGGACTCCGGCTGGCGAAGCAGCACCGGATCTGAGCATTGCACACAATGGGGGTCTTTGGAACCTGCTGGTAGAGCAGCCCCACATGCAGCACACGCAGTGTACACAGCCCTAGCCTTGGCAGCCTTGCGTTTTGTGGATGACATGTTGCTGCCTCCTCAGAGCGATCTGGGGTATCCAGCCAGGAAGCGACCTCACAGTGCAAGAAATAAATAAATATATATATCTGGTGACACAGTACACCAATGCACACTGAGGCACTAGAGGGGCCAGCTGAAATGCCGCTTACCGCCCGCTTAAGAGCGGGTGTGTGGTCTCCAAAAGCCCCCTAGTCCAGGTCTCCCAGAGCCTTGCGTCCTTCCTCTAGCCAGACTGCATGTAATGGCTGCCGGCGTCCTGGGAGAGGAGGGGGGGCGGGCCCTGGGCGTTCCTGGCTAAGAGCGGGAAGCCTGCTTCCCTCTGTGCCTAGTGAGAGGGCTGGAGCATGTAAATCAGGCTCCAGCCCTCGTCTCTGCTGCGAAACAGCGTCTCTCCCCTACCCTGATTGACAGGGTGGGGGCGGGAACGAAGCGGAGCTAGGCCGCAAAAGCCGGGGACTGGATTTATAAACGCCGCCGCCGTAAAAGCGCGGTCGGCGTGTCCCCGGCGCACTACAAGTCACAGCAGCGCCGCCGGTCCAGTGGGGGTCGGCGCTGCGTTCCCACAACACAAAAGTCCCCCAGTAAACTGCAGGAACACCAACTCAATCGTTACGGTCCCCGGCGCACTACAACACCCAGCCAGCCCGGAGTGTGTCTGTGCCTGCCGGGGACACAGAGTACCTGTATGATGCAGGGCCTTGTCCCTGATTGTACTCCTGCTCCGTATCCATCAGGTGCTATGGGTCTGTGGATGGAGCCCGGCGTCAGAGCTTAGAGGCCGGCAGGATCCCACTTCCACAGAGCCCTACAAGGGGATGTGGAAGGAAAACAGCATGTGGGGCTCCAGCCCCTGTACCAGCAATAGGTACCTCAACCTTACAACACCATCCACGGGTGAGAAGGGAGCATGCTGGGGGCCCTATATGGGCCCTCTTTTCTTCCATCCGAAATAGTCAGCAGCTACTGCTGACTAAAATCTGTGGAGCCATGCGTGGATGTCTGACCTCCTTCGCACAAAGCTTGAAAACTGGAGAACCCGTGATACCACGGGGGGGTATAGCCAGAAGGGGAGGGGCCTTGCACTTTTTAGTGTAGTGCTTTGTGTGGCCTCCGGAGGGCAGTAGCTATACCCCAATCGTCTGGGTCTCCCAATAGAGCGCTGAAGAAAACAGCTGGTGTAAAACAGTACCACAAGATCAAACTACTACAAATGGGAAGGGGACATAGCTTCCCGCAGCCAATATTTACACTACCTAGGAGGGATGGCACCACTCTAGTCCATGGTGGTGCAAGAAGTTACAATGCTGCCATTACAACAAAATAAAAACCCAGGAAACACAAAAAAAATAAATAAAATAAATTGGAAGCTCACCAGCAGTTTCTTTCATTTTCACAAGTACAAATGCACCAATCTGACTGGGAGAGTAAAGCTTTCCATGTGCTTCAACCCAGGCATCTCCATTTGATGCACGAACAATCTTGAATGGAACGTTTTTGCTAAAATTAAAAAGATAGATTAATAAGTGGAGTAAATCATGCCTGATTAAAAAAAAAAAAAAAAAAAGTGCATCCTTCTAAATATGACACATATTGGATTCTCCTAAAGTAAGGTTTGTTTCACAATTTGGGCCATTTTGTGGCTTAAAAGGGAGTCCCTCACCCCCAGTGATAGTTTTAATTTATTAGGGCTGAGTTCTTTCTAACACTGCACCTGTTCTTGTTACAGTGCCAAATAAATTGCATGAAATTGTGGCGGATTTGGAGCACCTTTGGTGTGGCCAAAAACGCTATGCCCATTACACCCCCTCATTTTGCCTGTTGGGAGACTTCCTCAGCTTCAGATTGATATCGCTCAATTCCCAGAGTGAGCATGGCTTGTGCCAGTAGCATGCACACCGATCATTGCGGGCATGCACAGTCATCCGGCACGTTCTCACCAGCTCCTCTGTGGATAGCACGCACTATGCTGATGCAACCAGAAATGTAGCAAGTGGCTTTAGAGAAGAGGCGAGGGCTGAGAACTACTTGTAACTCCTGATTAATTGCATCACCGAATAGGTAATTATCACCATTTCCAGCTACGGTAATATTTTAAGAGCTATACAAAGGGATGCATAGCATACTATGGATAGAGGACCATCATCTGGGATTGTTTGGATGATTGATGGTTACAGAGAGCAGGATTGACAACATCACTGCAGTATATACAGATAATCAGAATACAGTGATAGATGACAGGGTATATACGCAAGTGCGTACATACGTATAGAGCTGGAAATATATATGCAATTATATGCCCTGATCTATAAGTACAGTGGGCTACAAGAGGACTAAAATTATAGAGCATACGTGGGATAGAAAGGTATAGGAGATATTTAGGTGAATGTAGGGTTAGATTATATGTATACCTACTGTATATTGATACGGAAGAGTTGAGTGTATAGGTTATCAGGAACCTGACTGAGCAGTCACAGTGGTTGTTCATGGCCAGAATGATTAGACACAATTTGCGGCACAATTCAGGCATGCTGTGATTAAGAGCACACTGCTCGAAACGTGTCATTGCACAGTTTACTGTCCTTGATGCTGGATTTTAAATGAATTTTGAAGAAATTTGACTGGCATTGCACACTACTAGGAATGAATACGCGAGTATTAGACAGTACTCAATAAGAGTATAGCGGGTACGATTAGTTAGGTTCTCGCTCAACTCTACTTAACACATTTTTATTTTCATTTGTCTTCTAGATGCAAAGTTAACGAGTTCTCAACTGGACCATTTACCCTCATACGTGATCGGGCATTTTTCGTTGTATTTACATACATGTGGTTTGAAAGAAGTAAAAAAAGGTTTCTTGTTCGGTTATTTCACTATTTTTATTTCGTGACACATTGGGCTTCATTTTTTAAGTCATGTACACTTTCTCCCCAATATTCAGTGATATTAGTGGAAAAAAAAAAGTGTCCTTTTCCCCAATTTTTTTTATACACCCCCCCCCTCCAACTCTACTGTACCAAGTGTATTTTTATTATTGTTTTAGTAGCGTTTTTTTACCCAGTTTTGACTAATTACAAGAGAAATGCAGCCTCCGGTCCTTGCAGCATAGCGGATCTGTCTCCTATGACCACTGTGTATGGAGGAGAAAGCCCGGTCAGTGATTGCCTTCACTGCACATACAGCGATTGTTTACAGTCAGGTATACAGTGGTGGAGAAGACACAGATAATGACAATCCACCTCTGCCTGCTCTGTGGGGGTCTCCAGCTGCCTCTGACAGCCGTATCTCAGCTTTATCAGTTACCCGATTGCAGTTCAGCAGCTATACGGCGACATATTATAAGGTCATTGCAGTGCAGGGGACAGGACAGCCAAGACATTTAAGCTGTGTGGGAAATCCTGCTTCTATTTTATGGGGTTTTTCAAGGATAGAGCACATACCCATTATATTTTATGTATGCATTTAGAAGTTTGGGGGGTTCCCCCCCCTTTTCTCTCTGGACCAAATTCATACAAGTCAATGAAGGGGATAGTTTTGTAAGATACAGCCCACATATCTGATAAAATTCCGAAAACCACGCCAAAGCTGCCGGCTCAACTGCCTCAGAAAAATGGCTTTCCTCTGGGCAAACTATGGCTTCCTAAACGGTGTTGCCCACACCCGCTCCCAACCACCACAGCCACTTTTTCAACTTTGGTGAGGAAAGCAAAAAGCTAACATTATGCAACATGGCTTTTTATGCAAATTGTAACTTTTGGTGGCTTAACACCGTTAACGATCATAAACAGATTAATAAATACTGACATGTGAAGGCGTTTAGGTGCATTGGTCAGCACTGTATAACCTGTGGAATAGCAGCATAACCATGATTAAACTTGTACATACATGTCCTTTTGAACTTCAGGATCATCGAATCGCCGGCCGATGAGCCGTTTTGTGGCATACAGAGTGTTGTTGGGATTTGTAACTGCCTGGCGTTTTGCAGGCATGCCAACCAAGCGCTCTCCATCAGCGGAAAAGGCAACAACAGAAGGAGTGGTCCTGGCACCTTCGGCATTCTCCAGCACCTGCAAAACATCAAACGCAGATGAGAAAGAATGGCTAATAGAGGGCAGCTAAAGTCCAGTCACATCATTTATCTTACACACTGCTCATATATATCATGCATAAGGCTATGTACCCACAGGACAACGTACCTGCGGATTTTGACGCAGAAAACCTGCGGATTTATCTGGATTTTCTAGATAAATCAACAGGTTCTAGCAAGTACAGACACTCCTGTTACCCTATAGGATTTGGGGAGTGCTGCATCAATGCTGCAGTATGTGCGGCTGCGGAAAATGCTGCGGATTTCCCGCAGCCGCACGTAACTGCATGTAAATTATTTGTGCAGAAATATCTGCGGAATTCCCGTTCCTCCACTATGGAGATCCAGGGTGGGAATTCCGCAGGATTTCTGCACGCAATCCACACTGTTTACGCAGGTTTACCACAACAACTCCGCAGCAATGGATAGCTGTGAATTCCGGGGAGCAGCTGCAGTAAACCTGTGCCAAAGTCCGCGGGTACGTTGTCCCATGGGCACATAGCCTAAAGGTGAACCAATATACGGGACATCTGAAGTGCTTAATGAGTGGATATGATGCAAATCATAGACGTCTGAGTAACTAAGTTATGAGATTACCCCTTTCAGCTTCCCCACCCCCATATCAAGTGCTCATTTTCAGGGAGAAGCATACTGGGTAATAGGGTCTATTTAACCAAGCCAGTGCTGGGAGAACATATTACTCTGCTGGTCTCCGATTCTGCACAGGTTCTGGGCAGTTTCCATGCTGCGTACAGCATAGCGGCCCCTCTGTGCTCCAGATCACATTGGAATTTCTATTAAGGAGAGTGTATTTTTTTTGTTTTCCCATTCATCGTACATGAGGGTACAACTCACTATCTCCTTTTCTTATTGTAGGAATAGAGAGAAAAAAAAAGAAGGGAATTTTGTTTACTTACCGTAAATTCCTTTTCTTCTAGCTCCAATTGGGAGACCCAGACAGTGGGTGTATAGCTACTGCCTCTGGAGGCCGCACAAAGAACTACACTTAAAAGTGTAAGGCCCCTCCCCTTCTGGCTATACACCCTCCCGTAGGAGTACGGATTCCTCAGTTTTAGTACCAAAGCAAGAAGGAGGAAAGCCAATAACAGTTTCAAAAACAAATTCAATCCGATAACAAGATCGGAGAACTTAAGAAACAACATGAACAACATGTGCACCCGAAAAACGAAACCCTAAGAACAAATAGGGCGGGTGCTGGGTCTCCCAATTGGAGCTAGAAGAAAAGGAATTTACGGTAAGTAAACAAAATTCCCTTCTTTTTCGCTCCTAATTGGGAGACCCAGACAGTGGGACGTCCAAAAGCAGTCCCTGGGTGGGTAAAAAGATACCACATGAACGGGCTGTCAGACAGCCTCTTCCTACAGGTGGGCCACCGCCGCCTGAAGGACCTGTCTACCTAGGCTGGCATCTGCCGAAGCGTAGGTATGCACTTGATAGTGTTTGGTAAACGTGTGCAGACTCGACCAGGTAGCCGCCTGGCACACTTGCTGAGCCGTAGCCTGATGCCGCAATGCCCAGGACGCACCCACGGCTCTGGTAGAATGGGCCTTCAGTCCAGATGGAATCGGAAGCCCAGCAGAACGGTATGTGTGAAGAATTGGTTCCTTGATCCACCGCGCCAGGGTGGATTTGGAAGCTTGCGATCCCTTATGCTGACCAGCGACTAGGACAAAGAGCGCATCAGAACGGCGTAGAGACGCCGTGCGAGAAATGTAAATCCTGAGTGCTCTCACCAGGTCCAACAGATGTAAACCCTTTTCAAATTGGTGAACTGGATGCGGACACAAAGATGGCAAAGTGATATCCTGATTGAGATGAAAGGAAGAAACCACCTTGGGAGAAAACTCTGGAATTGGACGCAGTACTACCTTGTCTTGGTGAAACACCAGGAAGGGAGATTTGCAAGATAACGCCGCTAGCTCGGACACTCTTCGAAGAGACGTGACCGCCACAAGAAAAACTACCTTTTGTGAAAGCCGAGAAAGGGGAACCTCTTTCAAAGGCTCGAAAGGCGGCTTCTGGAGAGCAATGAGAACCTTGTTCAGATCCCAGGGTTCCAATGGCCGTCTGTAAGGAGGAACGATATGACAAACTCCTTGGAGAAACGTGCGTACTTTAGAAAGCCGTGCCAAGCGCTTCTGAAAGAATACGGATAGCGCGGAGACTTGACCCTTAAGAGAGCTAAGCGACAAACCTTTTTCCAACCCAGACTGCAGGAAGGAAAGAAAAATTGGCAATGCAAATGGCCAGGGAGAAAACCCTTGAGCCAAGCACCACGCTAAGAATATCTTCCACGTCCTGTGATAGATCTTAGCTGAGGATGGTTTTCTAGCCTGTCTCATTGTGGCAACAACTTCATGAGATAAACCTGAGGCCGCTAGGATCCAGGACTCAATGGCCACACAGTCAGGTTCAGGGCCGCAGAATTCAGATGGAAAAACGGCCCTTGAGACAGCAAATCTGGACGGTCTGGTAGTGTCCACGGTTGGCCTACCGTGAGATGCCACAGATCCGGGTACCACGACCTTCTTGGCCAATCTGGAGCGACGAGTATGGCTCGATGGCAGTCGGACTTGATTTTCCGGA
Organism: Anomaloglossus baeobatrachus; assembly: GCF_048569485.1. Taxonomy (NCBI): domain Eukaryota; kingdom Metazoa; phylum Chordata; class Amphibia; order Anura; family Aromobatidae; genus Anomaloglossus; species Anomaloglossus baeobatrachus. The sequence goes on along the minus strand of NC_134356.1, from coordinate 91,386,347 downwards.
GAACTCTGGGTAACAATGCTAGAGGTGGGAACACATAGGGGAGTCGGAATTGCGACCAATCCTGAACCAAGGCGTCTGCCGCCAGTGCTCGGTGATCGTGAGACCGTGCCATGAAAACTGGGACCTTGTTGTTGTGCCGTGACGCCATCAGATCGACGTCCGGCGTCCCCCAGCGGCAACAGATCTGCTGAAACACGTCCGGGTGAAGGGACCATTCTCCTGCGTCCATGCCCTGGCGACTGAGAAAGTCTGCTTCCCAGTTTTCCACGCCTGGGATGTGAACTGCGGATATGGTGGACGCTCTGCTTTCCACCCACGTCAAAATCCGCTGGACTTCTTGAAAAGCTTGGCGACTGCGTGTTCCCCCTTGGTGGTTGATGTACGCCACCGCCGTGGAATTGTCCGACTGAATCCGAATCTGCTTGCCTTCCAGCCATTGTTGGAAGGCTCGCAGGGCAAGATAGATTGCTCTGATTTCCAGAACATTGATCTGCAGGGTGGACTCTTCCTGAGTCCACGTCCCCTGAGCCCTGTGGTGGAGAAACACCGCTCCCCACCCTGATAGGCTCGCATCCGTCGTGACCACTGCCCAGGACGGGGGAAGGAACGACTTTCCCTGTGACAATGAGGTGGGGAGAAGCCACCAACGCAGAGAGTCCTTGGCAGTCTGAGAGAGGGAGACAGTCCTGTCGAGGGACGTCGATTTCCCATCCCATTGGCGTAGAATGTCCCATTGTAGAGGGCGCAGATGAAACTGCGCGAACGGGACTGCCTCCATTGCTGCTACCATCTTTCCTAGGAAATGCATGAGGCGCCTCAGTGAGTGCGACTGGCTCTGAAGGAGAGATTGCACTCCAGTCCGTAGCGAGCACTGCTTGTCCAGTGGAAGCTTCACTATCGCTGAGAGAGTATGAAACTCCATGCCAAGATAAGTCAGAGATTGGGTCGGGGTTAGATGAGACTTTGGAAAGTTGATAATCCACCCGAAACTCTGGAGAGTGTCTAGTGCCACCTTCAGACTGTGCTGGCATGCCTCTTGAGAGGGTGCCTTTATAAGCAGGTCGTCTAGATACGGGATGACCGAGTGACCCTGCGAGTGCAGAACAGCTACTACTGCTGCCATGACTTTGGTGAAGACCCGGGGGGCTGTTGCCAGACCGAAAGGTAACGCTACGAACTGCAGGTGTTCGTCGTGTATGACGAAGCGTAGGAAACGCTGATGCTCTGGTGCAATCGGCACGTGGAGATACGCATCTTTGATATCTATTGATGCTAGAAAATCTCCTTGAGACATTGAGGCTATGACGGAGCGTAGGGATTCCATCCGGAACCTCCTGACTTTTACGTGTCTGTTGAGCAACTTTAGATCCAGGACGGGTCGATACGATCCGTCCTTTTTTGGGACCACAAACAGATTGGAGTAAAAACCGTGACCTTGTTCCTGAAGAGGGACGGAGGTCACCACTCCTTCCGCCTTTAGAGCGGCCACCGCCTGCAACAGAGCATCGGCTCGGTCTGGTGGTGGAGAAGTTCTGAAGAAACGAGTTGGCGGACGAGAACTGAACTCTATCCTGTACCCGTGAGACAGAATATCCCTCACCCAACGGTCTTTGACGCGTGACAGCCAAATGTCGCCAAAGTGGGAAAGCCTCCCACCGACCGCGGGTGTGGGAATCGGAGACTGCAAGTCAGGAGGACGCCGTCTTGGCAACGGTTCCTCCGGCTGTCCTTTTTGGGCGTGACTGAGACCTCCAAGAATCTGAGCGTCTCTGGTCTTTTTGAGTCTTTTTTGACGAGGCGAATTGGGACCTGCCCGGTCCTCGAAAGGACCGATAACCAGACTGACCCTTCCTCTGTTGGGGTTTGTTTTGTCTGTGTTGCGGTAAGGATGAGTCCTTACCCTTGGAGTGTTTGATGATTTCATCCAAACGCTCTCCAAACAATCGGTCACGAGAAAAAGGCAAATTGGTTAAGCACTTCTTGGAATGAGAATCTGCTTTCCAATGTCTCAACCACAGGGCCCTACGCAAAACAACGGAGTTGGCTGACGCCACTGCCGTGCGGCTTGTAGCGTCAAGAACAGCATTAATCGCGTACGACGCGAATGCCGCCATTTGCGAGGTCAATGGTGCTACCTGCGGGGCAAATGCACGTGTGACTGAGTCGACTTGCGCAAGCCCGGCTGAGATAGCTTGGAGTGCCCATACGGCCGCAAAAGATGGCGCTAATGACGCTCCAATCGCTTCATAGATGGATTTCAGCCAGAGCTCCATCTGCCTGTCAGTGGCATCTTTAAGTGCCGCTCCATCTTCAACTGCAACCAAGGATCTAGCTGCAAGCCTGGAAATTGGAGGATCCACTTTTGGACACTGGGTCCAACCCTTGACCACCTCAGGGGGAAAAGGATAGCGTGTATCTTTAAGCCGTTTAGAAAAACGCCTTTCAGGATAAGCGTGGGGTTTCTGGATTGCGTCTCTAAAGTCAGCGTGGTCCAGAAAAGTGCTTAATGTACGCTTAGGGTATCTGAAATGGATTCTCTCGTGCTGCGAAGCTGACTCCTCTACAAGAGGAGCTGGTGGGGAAATATTTAACATCTTATTGATGTTAAATATAAGATCATTAACTATGGCGTCACCATCTGGTGTATCTAGATTGAGAGCGGTCCCAGGATCAGAATCCTGATCAGTTACGTCCGCCTCATCACCCATAGATTCATCTCGCTGGGATCCTGACCATTGAGATGAATGTGAAGGCCCGTCATAGCGAGCCCGCTTAGGCTGCCCGGGGCCATCGTCCGAGTCAGAGTCTTCACCCTGAGGTGTATGTGCCCGTCCCGGAGCTTGGAGGTAACTCAGCTGAGGGGGACCAGGGGGCAATGATTGCACAGTGTCCGTGGCCTGAAGTACAGGCCTAGCTCGCAATGTGTCAAGAATTTGTGACATAGTGAGAGACATTCTGTCAGCAAAAGCTGCAAACTCAGTTCCTGTCACCTGGACAGCATTCACAGGTGGTACACCCTGGGTCACGTCCAGCAGAGGTCCCGACTGTGCAAGCGCCGCAGGGGCCGAGCACTGCCCACAATGGGGGTCCGTGGAGCCTGCCGGTAGAAAAGTCCCACATGCGGTGCAGGAAGCATATAATGTCTGTGCCTTGGCACCCTTGCGTTTTACGGACGACATGCTGCTGGCTCTCTGCAATGTGAGAGAGTCTATAGCTAAAGGGCGACCAGCGCTATGCAATACAAAGTATTTGTAGAAACAAAATACTAAGAATACTACTGGCACAAGAGGGGGTGAGCCCTGAGGGCTGCTTACCGCCCGCTGAATAGCGGGTAAGAGGCGCAGAATTCCTTGTCTGGGTCTCCCCGGCTCCCCTCTGCAGCTCAGCGTGTCAGCAGGAATGGCTGCCGGCGTCTGTGGAGAGGGGCGGTCCGTGGGAGTTCCTAAACAAAAGTGCGGGAAACAGTGTCCCCTCTGTGCCGATTGTGAGGGCTGGAGTATGTAAAAACGACTCCAGCCCTCGGCGCTGATGCACTGACCAGCGTCCCGCCCCTCTCCTGACTGGCAGGTCTGGGGGCGGGAACGAACGGAAGCAGGCCGCAAAAGCCGGGGACTCGAGTTATCAGCGCGGCCGCCGTAAAAGCGCGGCCCGCGCCGAAGTCCCCGGCGCACCACAAGTGCCAGCCGCGCCGCAGTCCCAGCGGCCGGCGCGACCGATTCCCAGAAGTGTGCCTGCTTCAGCGAAGCTGAATGAGGCCATGGCACAAGCGCCGCAGCGCTGATGTCCCCGGCGCACTACAACACCCAGCATGCTGCGGTGTGAGCGCCAAATGCACGGGGACACAGAGTACCTTGAGGAAGCAGGGCCATGTCCCTGATGTACTCCGCTCCATCCAGCATCTTCTCCAGGGGCTGTAGATGGAGCACGGTCTCAGTGCCTGGAGACCAGTAAATCCCACTTCACCCAGAGCCCTGTAAAAAGGGATGGGGAAGGAATCAGCATGTGGGCTCCTGCCGCCGTACCCGCAATGGGTACCTCAACCTTACAAACACCTCCGACATACAGTGGGGTGAGAAGGGAGCATGCTGGGAGCCCTGTATGGGCCCTCTTTTCTTCCATCCGACATAGTCAGCAGCTGCTGCTGACTAAAAACAATGGAGCTATGCGTGCGTGTCTGACCTCCTGCGCACAAAGCTAAAACTGAGGAATCCGTACTCCTACGGGAGGGTGTATAGCCAGAAGGGGAGGGGCCTTACACTTTTAAGTGTAGTTCTTTGTGCGGCCTCCAGAGGCAGTAGCTATACACCCACTGTCTGGGTCTCCCAATTAGGAGCGAAAAAGAAAAAAGGAGGAAGTTTGTGGGAAACTCATAAGATCACATCAGAGATGCATGTAAAGGGGTGGACCTGCTATTACATATCACCGCACCTACTGTAAAGATCACAAAACGTGAACATTAAACTGCAATTCATAGTCAGTCAATCTCTTCCCAACATAAGATGTACCCGTATGACCCTGCAACACACAAGTGCTGGCAGTGTTGTACAGCCAGCACCTGCTTAGAAAGCCTGATCAGAGATAGCGGCACCCACTACTATGTAATCATTTAGGCTGTGTGTCAGTGTGGGTTTCGTCAAGCAAATCCTGATTCCAGCAGAGTCTATGAGAATCCTGTGGTGTAGTGCACTGAGTATTTTCTCCTTGCAGACTTTGTGGAGAAAATCTGCAGCGTGTCAATTCTTTGCGTTTTGCAACCATTGAATTAAATAGGAAAAGAAAAAAAAAAAAAAAAAAGTAGAAATGCGTGGGGATTATTTGTGCGCCTTTTTTCAGGTCAAGAGATTCTAAAATGCTGCAGAAATTTCTGCAGCCAAAGGGTAAGTTCACACAGTGCGTTTTTCGTGGCGTTTTTGGCCTCAAAACTGCATGACTTTGCTTCCCCAGCAAAGTCTATGAGTTTTCATTATTGCTGTCCGCACACAACTTTTTTTTTAAGCTGCGTTTTTGAGCTTAAAAAAAAAAAAAAAAAATGGACATGTCAATTCTTTCCTGCGTTTTTCTGCGTTTTCCCCCCATGCAATGCATTGGAAAAACGCAGCAAAACGCAGCCAAAAGCGCACCAAATCGCGGCAAAAACGCATGCGTTTTTCACCTCGTTTTTTTGCCGCGGGTGCGTTTGTGCGTTTTTACCAGCCAAAAAACACACAAAAACACAACGCAAAAAAAAACCGCAGCGTGTGCACATACCCTTAAGTAAACCCATCACCTACAAAAACATCATTTAACTGCAGATATCATAGTAATCAGTAGATAAATGAGGTTTTAACCTTGTTTTGCTGTGTTCCTGGGGCAGTGGCTACAGAGAGAAAACAGTCATATTCTCTCTAAAGGTGCAGAGAAAACCTCGCATCACCTCTTGTGGGTGCTCTGGAGAAAAATGAGTCAGACAATAGGAACTCCGGCACACTCACTATCACCCTTAGAGACACAGAGTCGGAAAACATGAAACTGATATCAAAATCCTTTTCTTTTTATTTTGTAGTGAAAAAATGTCAAAAGTGCTGTACAATGGTCCGCCAATCACAACGTTTCGGCCAATTTGGCCTTCTTCAGGTCGGACGGGCTTAAGAATAGAAGGACACAAAGTGGATGAATATGCACAGGACACTATTGTTAGACCAATGCTGAAGTGCTGTATGGATTAGGGAATGCAAATTAGTCAGTATCGGGATACACTATACGTAGAAGGTAGCAGGTAGCACTGTTATCAAGGCGTAGGAGTCCCAAACATTGTATTTAATCAATAGTATGGTGGTGCAAGATCATGCGCAAAGGGTCTGGATTACATTGAGGCCAACACCTCAGTGATCCATAGTATGTGGATAGGTCTCTGACGTGGTCAGACGTCTAAGATGGCCTGTTGAATATGGTGATTTCTATTGATGACTGGAGTAATGTATGGGGACCAGGGGTGAAAAGCCACAATGTGGTCACACTTGTCAGCAATTAAAAGGAATCGATGTTGGTTTAGATAACTACCTGACTGAGACTCCACTGGTATTTAGTCTGGATAGGGGTCCTAGAGGAACAGTGGTGGGAGTCCGGGTAGCATGTGCCTGCGTGGTGTCAGGGGTGAACCGCACGTCCTATGGGTCCCATAGGACGTGCGGTTCACCCCTGACACCACGCAGGCACATGCTACCCGGACTCCCACCACTGTTCCTCTAGGACCCCTATCCAGACTAAATACCAGTGGAGTCTCAGTCAGGTAGTTATCTAAACCAACATCGATTCCTTTTAATTGCTGACAAGTGTGACCACATTGTGGCTTTTCACCCCTGGTCCCCATACATTACTCCAGTCATCAATAGAAATCACCATATTCAACAGGCCATCTTAGACGTCTGACCACGTCAGAGACCTATCCACATACTATGGATCACTGAGGTGTTGGCCTCAATGTAATCCAGACCCTTTGCGCATGATCTTGCACCACCATACTATTGATTAAATACAATGTTTGGGACTCATACGCCTTGATAACAGTGCTACCTGCTACCTTCTACGTATAGTGTATCCCGATACTGACTAATTTGCATTCCCTAATCCATACAGCACTTCAGCATTGGTCTAACAATAGTGTCCTGTGCATATTCATCCACTTTGTGTCCTATTCTTAAGCCCGTCCGACCTGAAGAAGGCCAAATTGGCCGAAACGTTGTGATTGGCGGACCATTGTACAGCACTTGACATTTTTTCACTACAAAATAAAAAGAAAAGGATTTTGATATCAGTTTCATGTTTTCCAACTCTCTGTGTCTCTAAGGGTGATAGTGAGTGTGCCGGAGTTCCTATTGTCTGTCATATTCTCTCTAAAGTCGCTTGCAGTCATCCAAGGGGGAAGGGGTGCAGGGAGTAATCACTGCTCACCAGGTAGTAATAGCAGGTGTAATCACACACTGCACCTTAAGGCTATGTGCCCACGGGAAATTACACCTGCAGATTTATCTGCGGAAAATCCGGAGATTATATGGATTTTCCAGATCAATCCGCAGGTTTCAGCATGCACAGACATTCCCCATGTTATCCTATGGGACATGGGGAATGTCTGTGTCCATGCTGCGGATGTCCCACAGCCGCACGTAATTGCATATCAATTATTTCTGCGGAAATACCACCAGAAACCCCGGCCCTCCACTATGGAGATAGGGCCAGGACTTCCGCAGGTAAGTCGCATGAATGCCGGCAGGTTTACCGCAGTTATTTCACTGGAATCCTGCAGCAATGGATAGCTGCAATTTCCGGGGATCAGCTGCGGGTAAACCTGCACACATAAATGTGGATATATCCGCAGGTACAAACTCCCGTGGGCACATAGCCTAAAGGGAATCTGTCAGTAGGATCGTCCCTCCTAAGCAATCTATTTGGGCATGTAGGCCATTGGAAGCAGAATAAAATGATACTTTGATATCTGATTTGATGTCTTATTCCAGAGAATCTGCATTCAGGTATTGTTCCACTAGCGCATAGCATTGGAAGAGATATGCTAATGAACCTCTGCTGCGAGTGTCAGCCGAGGGTCATGCGACTGATGCGATCTTGCATCACAACTGTGGAGAAGAGGGAGGGAGCACTTTCTCCCCATCTCCTCCATTGCCGGTCTCTGCGTACATCGCACTGCAGTCGGATGACAAGCGAGTGCAGTACGATGTTTGACACTCTCCAATAGACTTCTATGGGGGTGTATGAGCCAAGACTTGTGGCCAAACACAGCATGCTGTGATTCATTTCGCATGCCGCTATGGCATGAGAAATCAATCGCAGATAGACATTGCCCCCATAATTTTGCACTGGTGTGAGTGCAAGCCAATGTTTTATCGGATTGCACTCATCCGTGCAAAACGCAAGTGGAACCAAGGCCTAAGATTAAGTCTCCAGAGCTTTAGATATATAAGGGTGTATTAAGAGTGCACTTTGCAATGGCTGCTCTCCGTGCAGAGCTGTGTGTAATTATAACTGACATCGGCAGGTTCCTCTCACAGACAGGGCTGCAATGTTGTTGCAATACAACAGAGCTGCAGCTAATGTGTTTTAAAAAAGGGGGTCTGCAACCTGTGGCTTGGGAGCTACATGTGGCTCACAGCTGTTTGCCAGCTAGGTGCATTTTCACCAGGTCTTGCAAATAGCTATAAAGAGCAGGTTTCCAGATGATGATTTTTGCGAGTAACCCCCACACAGAAGAGCTGATATGAATGGAGGTAGGAACCCCTGGATCTTGGTATACTGCCTCAGTTTGGTGATTTCTGTGGAAAAGCTTTGGCTGTCAGTGGTAAGGATGTGTGCGCACTAGGCTTTTCTTTTTTTACCGCATTTTTGTTCAGAAAACTGCATGACTTTGCTACACCAGCAAAGTCTATGAGTTTTCATTTTTGCTGTCTGCAAACAGCGATTTTTTTTTAGCTGCGTTTTTGTGGTGCCCACAAAAACGTAGCATGTCAATTATTCCAGCGTTTCTCACTGCGTTTTTCACCCATTGAGTTCAATGCGATGTTCAAAAACACAATGTAAAACGCAAATTGCACATATAGCTGTGTTTCTATGACTAAAAACGCAGCTGTAAACGCAAGGAGTGGGTTGTACAGTGACATGTACAGGAAGAGTATTCCTTGTGTTGGTAAACAAAAGAGTGAAACCTCCCGGTACCGCCACCGCTGCTTCCACCTCCCGTCCTGAGCCATGTCCGCTCCTAGCTCCTCTCCAGCTACCGCCACCCCTGCTCCGGTGCCATGTCCGCTCCCAGCTCTCCTCCCGCTACCGCCACCCCTGCTTCCACCTCCTGTCCGGCACCATGTCCGCTCCCAGCTGCTAACCGAAATCAAAAGTGAACAGTAGAAAGAAAAAAAAAAAAATATTAACCTGTCTGCAGACTCCCGGGACACGTCCGATTGCTCCAGGACCTGCCGGTGATCAGCTCATGCGGTTACCTGACGGCATCAGCTGACAGTTTAAGTCCAGCTGTGAACAGCCGGCTTTTTACCGCCCAGCCGGTTTAAATGATCAGCTGATGCCGTCAGGTGACCGTATCAGCTGATTACCGGCGGGTCCTGGAGCGATCGGACGGGAGTCTGCACAGAAATGTGTAGTTTTTTTTCTACTGATGCATCAGCTGATTGTATAAACGGCTTTTAAACAATCAGCTAATTTGTCATGTGATTCAGGTCCTTGAACCTGACACAGCATCTGATTGCTTTGCCTTCCAGCAAACCGATCAGATGATATTGGATCCGGATTGGACATCGCGGGACCCTTGACCCAGGACTACGGCAGAAAGGGAGGGGGGGGGTTGGTTTTCAGTTCAATAAAGATGGAGTCACTAATTGTGTTGTGTTTTACTTCTAACAAAAATATTTTTCTGCGTGTAGTGGGGTTTTTTTTTTTTTATCTTTACTAAAAATTCATTGTGGCCATGTCTAATATTGGGGTGAATTTCAGTCTTAGGACCACTTGATAATACACAACTAGCCCTAACCCCATTATTACCCAGCGAGCCACCCGGCACCACGGCCGCTGGAAGAGTTTGCTACAGCGCCAGAAGATGGCGCTTCTATGAAAGCGCCATTTTCTGGGGTGGCTGCGGACTGCAATTCGCAGCGGGGGTGCCCAGAAAGCTTGGGCATCCTGCACTGCGGATGCCAATCCCCAGCTGCCTGCTGTACCTGGCTAGCATACAAAAATATGGCAAAG
>NC_134356.1:91260505-91368903 GCF_048569485.1 Anomaloglossus baeobatrachus | reverse complement strand
GATGTCCTCAGCTCCCACCCCCCGAACTCCCGCCCCCAGCACACAACGGAGTCCGACAAAGAAATTATTTTCTTTGTCACCGTTGTCATCCGTTGTACAACGCATCAGTCACATGCGTCAAGCAACGCATGTGACTGATGCAAAACAAACTGAAGTGTGGAACTTAGCCATAGGGGGCATTATTTGTTTTGTTCTGACAACAATCCACCCCCACCCCAAACTGTCTATATGGTGATGATTATCTCTGAAAGATCACACATCCATATCTTCACTGATGCAACCTGTTGTCCCCTGACTGAAATAAATCAGTTTAATTCATATGCCAAAGAGGAGTAACCGCTATGGGCACAAGCAGACCACTTCCCAAGTCCTTGCTTCCGGAGCTGGATTCTGCTGCACTGACAGCTCGCGATATTGATGAAGGTGGGGAATAACGCCCGGCGGAGGCTTGGGAGGCGCTCTCATCACACCTCCAGCACTTACGCCTCACGTGCATAGGACTTTAAGTGAACCTGTCAGATGGAATACGCACACAGAACCACGAGCAGTTCTGGGTGTATATTGCTAATCCTGGCCTAACTGTCCCTGTGTACACTAGCACAGATAGAGAAAAAGTATTTCTAAAGATCTAATATTGTATGCTAATGAGCAAGGGCACCAGCCCCCTGGGCGTTAGTTCCCCCGACCAGTCGCCTCCATTAGCATGTTATTACACCCATGTGGGCGTCAGAGTCACAGGATGATCTCACTCATCTCTCCGCTGCTATCACATCCGACAGGGGATTTTGGCTCAGTGCGCATGACCCCGGAGTTTCGGTCATGCGCACTATGAAGCCGGGTGTATGCGGTCCTGGCATCAAACTGAAGTAGTGCACATGACCCAAAACTCCAGTCATGTGCACTGAGCCGAAATCCAGCCGATGGCGGCAGAGAGGTGAGTGAGATCATCCTGCGACGCTGCGCATTCATTAGCATGATAGTATACCCACGGGGTGTATAACAGTGGTCCTGTAAAACCATGTGCTGACACTGTCCTTTACCTGTACCACAATACCTGTACCACAAAGGAAGAGGCCATAGTAGGGCAGAGCCAATTACAACCAGTGACATTCCCAGGTGCTCATAAAAATGGCTACCCCCACTTCAAGAGACACATTCTGCGGAATCCATAAGCCCTACTGCAAACAATACAGATGTCAGAGCACAACGGCTCCATAAGAGGTGGAGGCTACATCTATAGCCAGAGAGCAGAAGTTCATGAGGATATACAGTGTGGAGAGCACAGCCCAGATAGCAGGAGTCCAGCACCCATGAGGATATACAGTGTGGAGAGCACAGCCCAGATAGCAGGAGTCCAGCACCCATGAGGATATACAGTGTGGAGAGCACAGCCCAGATAGCAGGAGTCCAGCACCCATGAGGATATACAGTGTGGAGAGCACAGCCCAGATAGCAGGAGTCCGGCACCCATGAGGATATACAGTGTGGAGAGCACAGCCCAGATAGCAGGAGTCCGGCCCCCATGAGGATATACAGTGTGGAGAGCACAGCCCAGATAGCAGGAGTCCGGCCCCCATGAGGATATACAGTGTGGAGAGCACAGCCCAGATAGCAGGAGTCCGGCCCCCATGAGGATATACAGTGTGGAGAGCACAGCCCAGATAGCAGGAGTCCGGCCCCATTGAGCATATACAGTGTGGAGAGCACAGCCCAGATAGCAGGAGTCCGGCCCCCGTGAGGATATACAGCGTGGAGAGCACAGCCCAGATAGCAGGAGTCCGGCCCCCATGAGGATATAGTGTGGAGAGCACAGCCCAGATAGCAGGAGTCCGGCCCCCATGAGGATATAGTGTGGAGAGCACAGCCCGGATAGCAGGAGTCCGGCCCCCATGAGGATATACAGTGTGGAGAGCACAGCCCAGATAGCAGGAGTCCGGCCCCCATGAGGATATACAGCGTGGAGAGCACAGCCCAGATAGCAGGAGTCCGGCCCCCATGAGGATATAGTGTGGAGAGCACAGCCCAGATAGCAGGAGTCCGGCCCCCATGAGGATATAGTGTGGAGAGCACAGCCCAGATAGCAGGAGTCCGGCCCCCATGAGGATATACAGTGTGGAGAGCACAGCCCAGATAGCAGGAGTCCGGCCCCCATGAGGATATAGTGTGGAGAGCACAGCCCAGATAGCAGGAGTCCGGCCCCCATGAGCATATACAGCGTGGAGAGCACAGCCCAGATAGCAGGAGTCCGGCCCCCATGAGGATATACAGTGTGGAGAGCACAGCCCAGATAGCAGGAGTCCGGCCCCCATGAGGATATAGTGTGGAGAGCACAGCCCAGATAGCAGGAGTCCGGCCCCCATGAGGATATAGTGTGGAGAGCACAGCCCAGATAGCAGGAGTCCGGCCCCCATGAGGATATACAGTGTGGAGAGCACAGCCCAGATAGCAGGAGTCCGGCCCCCATGAGGATATAGTGTGGAGAGCACAGCCCAGATAGCAGGAGTCCGGCCCCCATGAGCATATACAGCGTGGAGAGCACAGCCCAGATAGCAGGAGTCCGGCCCCCATGAGGATATAGTGTGGAGAGCACAGCCCAGATAGCAGGAGTCCGGCCCCCATGAGGATATACAGTGTGGAGAGCACAGCCCAGATAGCAGGAGTCCGGCCCCCATGAGGATATACAGCGTGGAGAGCACAGCCCAGATAGCAGGAGTCCGGCCCCCATGAGGATATACAGCGTGGAGAGCACAGCCCAGATAGCAGGAGTCCGGCCCCCATGAGGATATAGTGTGGAGAGCACAGCCCAGATAGCAGGAGTCCGGCCCCCATGAGGATATAGTGTGGAGAGCACAGCCCAGATAGCAGGAGTCCGGCCCCCATGAGGATATAGTGTGGAGAGCACAGCCCAGATAGCAGGAGTCCGGCCCCCCATGAGGATATACAGTGTGGAGAGCACAGCCCAGATAGCAGGAGTCCGGCCCCCATGAGGATATACAGTGTGGAGAGCACAGCCCAGATAGCAGGAGTCCAGCCTCCATGAGGATATAGTGTGGAGAGCACAGCCCAGATAGCAGGAGTCCGGCCCCCATGAGGATATAGTGTGGAGAGCACAGCCCGGATAGCAGGAGTCCGGCCCCCATGAGGATATAGTGTGGAGAGCACAGCCCAGATAGCAGGAGTCCGGCCCCCATGAGGATATAGTGTGGAGAGCACAGCCCAGATAGCAGGAGTCCGGCCCCCATGAGGATATAGTGTGGAGAGCACAGCCCGGATAGCAGGAGTCCGGCCCCCCATGAGGATATACAGTGTGGAGAGCACAGCCCAGATAGCAGGAGTCCAGCCTCCATGAGGATATAGTGTGGAGAGCACAGCCCAGATAGCAGGAGTCCGGCCCCCATGAGGATATAGTGTGGAGAGCACAGCCCAGATAGCAGGAGTCCGGCCCCCATGAGGATATAGTGTGGAGAGCACAGCCCAGATAGCAGGAGTCCGGCCCCCATGAGGATATACACTGGAGAGCACAGCCCGGATAGCAGGAGTCCGGCCCCCATGAGGATATACAGTGTGGAGAGCACAGCCCAGATAGCAGGAGTCCGGCCCCCCATGAGGATATAGTGTGGAGAGCACAGCCCAGATAGCAGGAGTCCGGCCCCCATGAGGATATACAGTGTGGAGAGCACAGCCCGGATAGCAGGAGTCCGGCCCCCATGAGGATATACAGTGTGGAGAGCACAGCCCAGATAGCAGGAGTCCGGCCCCCATGAGGATATACAGTGTGGAGAGCACAGCCCGGATAGCAGGAGTCCGGCCCCCATGAGGATATACAGTGTGGAGAGCACAGCCCAGATAGCAGGAGTCCGGCCCCCATGAGGATATAGTGTGGAGAGCACAGCCCAGATAGCAGGAGTCCAGCCCCATTGAGCATATACAGTGTGGAGAGCACAGCCCAGATAGCAGGAGTCCGGCCCCCATGAGGATATACAGTGTGGAGAGCACAGCCCGGATAGCAGGAGTCCGGCCCCCATGAGGATATACACTGGAGAGCACAGCCCAGATAGTAGGAGTCCGGCCCCCATGAGGATATACAGTGTGGAGAGCACAGCCCAGATAGCAGGAGTCCGGCCCCCATGAGGATATACAGTGTGGAGAGCACAGCCCAGATAGCAGGAGTCCGGCCCCCATGAGGATATACAGTGTGGAGAGCACAGCCCGGATAGCAGGAGTCCGGCCCCCATGAGGATATAGTGTGGAGAGCACAGCCCAGATAGCAGGAGTCCGGCCCCCATGAGGATATAGTGTGGAGAGCACAGCCCAGATAGCAGGAGTCCGGCCCCCATGAGGATATACAGTGTGGAGAGCACAGCCCAGATAGCAGGAGTCCGGCCCCCCATGAGGATATAGTGTGGAGAGCACAGCCCAGATAGCAGGAGTCCGGCCCCATTGAGCATATACAGTGTGGAGAGCACAGCCCAGATAGCAGGAGTCCAGCCCCCATGAGGATATACAGTGTGGAGAGCACAGCCCAGATAGCAGGAGTCCGGCCCCCATGAGGATACAGTGTGGAGAGCACAGCCCAGATAGCAGGAGTCCGGCCCCCATGAGGATATACAGTGTGGAGAGCACAGCCCAGATAGCAGGAGTCCGGCCCCCATGAGCATATACAGTGTGGAGAGCACAGCCCAGATAGCAGGAGTCCGGCCCCCATGAGGATATACAGTGTGGAGAGCACAGCCCAGATAGCAGGAGTCCGGCCCCCATGAGGATATAGTGTGGAGAGCACAGCCCAGATAGCAGGAGTCCGGCCCCCATGAGGATATAGTGTGGAGAGCACAGCCCAGATAGCAGGAGTCCGGCCCCCATGAGGATATAGTGTGGAGAGCACAGCCCAGATAGCAGGAGTCCGGCCCCCATGAGGATATAGTGTGGAGAGCACAGCCCGGATACACCTATGTGCAGCCATCACTGCACAGTCATTATGGGAGACACTGAGTAAGGAGAGGACACATCACTGGTGCAGCCGCACAGGGGCCACTGCCATCTCCATAGCAGGAGGATCTGTGCATTATAATGAGCTATTGTAGCAAGTGCCCGTATACTGATCTAGTGGCCTCTCCTGTCTGTGTCCGCCAGTGTTTCCCGATCATTCATTTACATCCATACTAGGAATGCTCTCATCCCCTCCCCCCTCAGACAGGATGGTGCAATCCCGTGACGTTTAGTGTAACCTTGTGCGGTGCAGAGCTGCGGCCGGTCCATTGCATTGTAGAGGGGGTTTCTTACATCAGCAGTCCCAGCATAGCCGGTGCCGCACTATACAGCTGGCAGGGCCGGCCGGCGCCTTACACAATCTGTGTGACGTGACAGACACATGGCTGACACCAGGAGCGGACATATCACTGGGGCAGTCACACAGGGGCCGTCACCACCTATAACCAGGTGGAATGGTGCATGGTAATGAGTTATTGGACTGAATAAGGCCCCTCCACTGCTCGTGCACAGGGCCCCCTTCTGCCCGTGACCCGCCAGTGCTCTGATACAGACGCAGCACGTACCTTCAGGGCCTCTCTCCGCGGCACACCGGCCAGGAGGCGGCTGACGGTTCTGCTGGCGCTCAGCATGATGAGACTGCGGACACTCGGTACACGGCAGGAACAGACAGTGACACCGGGCACACTGCGCACTTCTAGAAGTATCCGAACCACGTGGGCGTGACCTCAGAGTTCAGGCGACAGTGGGCGGTCCTCCAGGCTCCGCCTTGTGCAGCTCGCAGCCGCCTGCCTATGGAGCGTCCATATAACGGAGGACTCGGCGAGGATTGGGGCTACCGAGCACGAGCGGACGGGCTCTGCCGCACTGAACAAACACCTAAAGCTATAATAGTCCACTAAAGTGGGAGCCAGTGCGAGCTGAAGTGTTGTCACATTATCAGGCATCTCTGAGGACAGCCCGGATGGGTCCTGCACGGGGCAGCGCTGTCAAGGTCATCGGGGACAGGAAGTGAAAAGTTCGATAGGAACGTGGTGCCCACATGATGCCGGGAGACACGGGCAGAGGCGCCTGCGGATATCTCTGCATGTGGCCGGCAGGCAGGGGGCACAGGACGTGATAGAAGCAGATGGCTTTAGTATAATGTCCTATCGCACGGCCTGGTCGGCTGACAATCCTGGTCGGCTGTGTCCCGCATGGCCACAATGGACCCGGATCCCTCAAGTTCTACTGAACCGAACTTAAGGGGATTGTGCTGTGAATATGGCGGGTGTCTGACCTCTGCACTGATGGTCAGTGATGCGCATGTCTGCCCCCTGCTCCATTCATTCTCCGTGGGCTCCGCACTCGGCTTCTTCCCCCAGCCCCATTCAGACTGATTGGCGCAGCGGTTCTGCCGATCAGTGCAGCACCACAGATCTATATGTCAACTATCCTGCAGAGACCTTCTCTTCACCACACAAACCCTTTAACTATAAATTAGTGATTTCTGTAGTTTTTTTTTTTAGCTGCAGCTAATCACTGGCCTTGGCTGTGTTCCGCGTAAGAACATTGAGGTCAGTGATTGTCTGCAGCAATCTTAGATAGGAGCTCATCGCTGCAGCCCATCACACAGAGCTTGAAATAATGGGCAGGTGTAGGTCCTTTTACACATTTTCTAGGATATCCGGCAACCCCGTTATATCTGGGGGCGTTGACCACCTGGGGTTAAGGTTTGGCCTAATGTGCTGATCCAAGTGTCCTCCCCCCCCCAACACTATTCTCTGCCGAAAGTAATAAAGAACCTGACCTACAAAATTGTGTAAGGAAATGATGCAATGGCCGGTAACTAGTGATGAGCGCAGACTGACTGCACCTTCCTCACTGACCTCTATAAGGCTACTTTCACACATCCGGCTGTGCAAGCTATGCAACGGATGCGGTGAAAACACCGTATCCTTTGCATAAGTTTTTCCCTTGCGGCCAGTCCGGTTTTTGCCGCTTGCGGCATGCTACTGAGCATGCGCAGTGGCAAAAACCGCATGCGGCGGCCGGATGCGGTTATTGCCGCATCCGGCCGCCATAGGCATGCATTGAAAAATGCGCCGCATCGGCCGAATGCGGCGCGATGCGGTTTTTTTTGCCGCACGAAAAAACGTGCCAGGCAACGTTCCATCCGGCCGCCGCATCGGCTAAATCTGCCGCATGCGGCAAAAACCGGACCGAACGCAAGGCCATGCGGCACTAATTAAAGTCTATGCAGGAAAATCGCAACCGGCAGCAAAAAAAAACGGTTGCGATTTTCCTGCAAAGTGCCGGATTGTGCCGCATAGCAAAAACCGGAGGTGTGAAAGCAGCCTTAGGGGTTATTTCTGAAAAAGAAAATTCTAAAAAAAAAAGTCCCCACTGCGCTTCAGCCTGTCTAGTGCTGATAATTTGGTGGTCTCAGCCAGGACGGTTGTTGAGACAGACACAGTCCTGGTGGGACCCCTTCACTCTTGATTCTCTTTACTCAGCTTGTACAGCCCCAGGCAAAAATGATGGACTCTCCTGGCTCTGAGGATGTTCATTCTGTTGTTTACATTTGTTTAAAAAAAGCAGATCACAGACATAGCACAAAACTAAAGTCATTTCAAAGGGCAATGTTCTGGCTTCAAGGGGAACCTGTCACCACATTTTTGGACCATAAGCGGCGGCCACCACCACCAGGCTCTTATATACACATTCTAACATGCTGTATATAAGAGCCCAGGCTGGGGGTATAACATAAAAATCACTTTATAATACTTACCTAACGGTCGCGCCTCCTTGTCCGGTGCCGGCGTCGCCTCTTTCAGCCTTAGTCCTCTGTATGAAGCCTGTGTGCATGATGCGTCTATGTCATACACACTCGCCGATCTTGGGCAGGCACACTACAATATTTTGATCTGCCCTGCTCAGAGCAGATCAAAGTGTTCCTGCTCAGGACCTGAATGCCGGCGAGTGTGGATGACGTCGGATGCGTCATGCACCGTGGCTAGAGAAGAAGGAGAACAAAGATGGGCAAAAGAGGCGGAGCCGGCACCAGACAACGGAGACGCCCATAAGGCCCACAGCGCGACCGTTGGGTAAGTATTATAAAGTGTTTTTAATGTTATTCTCCTGGCCTGGGCTCTTATATACAGTATGTTAGAATGCTGTATATAAGAGCCCAGTGGTGGTGGCCGCAGCTTATAAGGCAAAAAAGTAGTGACAGGTTCCCTTTAAGAAACACAAAAAAAATCATGAAAACATAATGTGCTAGCCAGTAACGGTTACTTTTTGAGACCAAACGGGGAAAAATTCTGGAATTACTCAATTATGAGGAAAAATTATGGAATCACTCTGTAAATTTTCATTTACAAAACTAACACCTCCATCAAATAAGATCCCCTTGTTAGTCTGCATCTAAAGAGGAGTGATCACACCTTGGAGATCTGTTGCACCAAGTGGACTGACATGAATCATGGCTCCAACACGAGAGATGTCAATTGAAACAAAGGAGAGGATTATCAAACTCTTAAAAGAGGATAAATCATCATGCAATTTTGCAAAAGATGTTGGTTGTTCACATTCAGCTGTCTAAAATCTGGACCAAATACAAACAACATGAGAAGGTTGTTAAAGGCAAACATACTGGTAGACCAAGGAAGACATCAAAGCATCAAGACAGGAAACTTAAAGCAATATGTCTCCAAAACAGGAAATGCACAACAAAACAAATGAGGAAACTGGAGTCAATGTGACCGAACTGTAAGAAATCGCCTAAAGGAACTTTTGTTTGGTGTCATTCCAATGAGATTTATAAAGATGACTGGTTTAAATATTACCTCTAAAGGTCCAGGGGATATTACTCTGATTTAGTCATAGAAAAATCCCCAATTGTGAAAATATTAAATTTTATTCAAATAGAAAATTACCACCAATATGTGCACTTAGATATACAACTCAATTGTCTTACGCCAATTAGATGGCAACCCCTGATCTTGAATATCAAGACCAGGGTTTACAAATAACCAAAAAAGACAAATTGATACAATTTAAAATGCATAACCATGATGTTGGTTCACAGCAGGACACATTGCAATAACCAAACTTAACTTGGTGTCTCCTAATGGAACTATGTTGGCACAGCGTGCTTATCTGTAGTCCCAATCAAAGATTTTCATCCAGGAGTATCCATATGACGTTTGGAAAGTTAGTCCTTAAGCAGGTATAGTGAACCGCCAGCTATATAATAATCAAGACGTCTCCACCTCGACGCGTTTCCCCACGCTAGGACACGTGGTTCATCAGGAGGCTGGGAAAATAGGTACGATCTTATCAGCTTTATGACAAACATACATAGACCACCAAACATAGATTTAACAGCACATGTACAAGGTAAAAGATGACAACAGCAATAGATAAATAACTCACTTGTCAGATAATATAGTTTCAGGTATGCAGGTCCATGGCGCCAGATAGCAGATCAGCAGCATAGCAGTAAACACTGTCTTGATAGCATGCTCCCGTCCTCCAGGCGTCATGGAGCTGCATACAATCCACCACCTTAAATAGCCCTCTCCTGATTTAGACAGCTGTGGGGAATCCCTGACTTCCCCCACACAGCGTCACTGCAGCAGCAACTGCGCAGGCGCTGGCCCATATCACCACTGCGCATGTCCGGGCAGTATGACACGGAGGAAGAAAGCCTCCTCTCCTCGCATCGAGCAGGGCCCTCCTCCCCATGAGCTCACGCGGTCACATGATCGGAGGTAAATACCCGCCCAGCAAGGAAGCTCTCACACTGCCCGGTAACGCCCATCTCATGACTCATAAGGTCACATGATCGGAGATAAGTGCCCGCCCAGCAAGGAAGCTCTTACACTGCACGGAAACGCCCATTCTCATGACTCATAAGCTGAGCTTTTCACAATCTTGCAGCGTTCCATCGATTCGCAGAAACTGCAGTTCCCGCATCGATACATACCTACCACCTGTCTATCTAGCCAGGTGCCTTCTGGGCGTGGCCCCTGATACATACTGTGTACAAGTTTATCCCCTATAGACCGACCTCTCCTATAGGTGATACATGGGGTCTTGGGGATAAACTTGGCCAGACCAGGGTCCGCCTGGTATATGGCTTTCTGCCAATATTGGACCTATTAACTATATTCCTATGGTGTGTACTCTGTCAGTATGGACCGGGACCGACTATATGCGAATTACATAGTATAATGGTCAGATATATGTATTGTGTAATGAACTTTGCCATATGATCAAATTGCCCTGTTTTATGCTGCCTTTTTAAGGCCCTTATGTCATCTTGGATGCTATGGTCTCACTGAATCTATTGTGGCTGCTGTGCACCTAATTGGGGGCGATTATGACTGCTGTACAATTGCTTTTATTATTTCTAAAGTAATGGCAGATTGAATCTCTTATTGCGGTGACGTCCGATATCTCCGATCATGTGACCTTATGAGTCATGAGAATGGGCGTTTCCGTGCAGTGTAAGAGCTTCCTTGCTGGGCGGGCACTTATCTCCGATCATGTGACCTTATGAGTCATGAGATGGGCGTTACCGGGCAGTGTGAGAGCTTCCTTGCTGGGCGGGTATTTACCTCCGATCATGTGACCGCGTGAGCTCATGGGGAGGAGGGCCCTGCTCGATGCGAGGAGAGGAGGCTTTCTTCCTCCGTGTCATACTGCCCGGACATGCGCAGTGGTGATATGGGCCAGCGCCTGCGCAGTTGCTGCTGCAGTGACGCTGTGTGGGGGAAGTCAGGGATTCCCCACAGCTGTCTAAATCAGGAGAGGGCTATTTAAGGTGGTGGATTGTATGCAGCTCCATGACGCCTGGAGGACGGGAGCATGCTATCAAGACAGTGTTTACTGCTATGCTGCTGATCTGCTATCTGGCGCCATGGACCTGCATACCTGAAACTATATTATCTGACAAGTGAGTTATTTATCTATTGCTGTTGTCATCTTTTACCTTGTACATGTGCTGTTAAATCTATGTTTGGTGGTCTATGTATGTTTGTCATAAAGCTGATAAGATCGTACCTATTTTCCCAGCCTCCTGATGAACCACGTGTCCTAGCGTGGGGAAACGCGTCGAGGTGGAGACGTCTTGATTATTATATAGCTGGCGGTTCACTATACCTGCTTAAGGACTAACTTTCCAAACGTCATATGGATACTCCTGGATGAAAATCTTTGATTGGGACTACAGATAAGCACGCTGTGCCAACATAGTTCCATTAGGAGACACCAAGTTAAGTTTGGTTATTGCAATGTGTCCTGCTGTGAACCAACATCATGGTTATGCATTTTAAATTGTATCAATTTGTCTTTTTTGGTTATTTGTAAACCCTGGTCTTGATATTCAAGATCAGGGGTTGCCATCTAATTGGCGTAAGACAATTGAGTTGTATATCTAAGTGCACATATTGGTGGTAATTTTCTATTTGAATAAAATTTAATATTTTCACAATTGGGGATTTTTCTATGACTAAATTATAAAGATGACTGCCTGAAGAGAACATGTAAATTTCCAGTCATTGATTATATGGGGCTGCATGTCAGGTAAAGGCACTGGGGAGATGGCTGTCATTACATCTTCAATAAATGCCCAAGTTTACATTGAAATTTTGGACACTTTTCTTATCCCATCAATTGAAAAGATGTTTGGGATGATGAAATAATTTATCAAGATGAAAATGCATCCTGCCATAGAGCAAAAACTGTGAAAAATTCCTTGAAAAAAAGACACATAAGGTCAATGTCATGACCTGCAAATAGTCCGGATCTCAATCCAATTGAAAATCTTTGGTGGAAGTTGAAGAAAATGGTCCATGACAAGGCTCCAACCCGCAAAGCTGATCTGGCAACAGCAATCAGAGAAAGTTGGAGCCAGATTGATGAAGAGTACTGTTTTATCACTCATTAAGTCCATGCGTCAGAGCCTGCAAGATGTTATAAAAGCCAGAGGTGCTGCAACAAAATACTAGTGATTTATTGGAGTGTTCTTTTGTTTTTACATGATTCCATAATTTTTTCCTCATAATTGAGTGATTCTATAATTTTCCCCCTGTTTGGTCTTGAAAAGTAATCGTTACTGGCTAGCACATTGTTTTCATGATATTTTCTTTAGTGTGTCTTAAAGCCAGAAAGTTGCCATTTGAAAATGACTTTAGTTTTGTGCCGTCTGTGATCTGCTTTTTTTTAAACAAAAGTAAACAACTGAATGAACATCCTCAGAGCCAGGTGATTCCAAAATTTTTGCCAGGGGATGTAAGAGACACAACTCTTCTATTTTTCAATCAATAGAACTGTATCGGAGCTTGCCCTCTGCCGGGCCATCAATACAGCCGTATCAGGGCTCACTCTCTGCCAGACCATCAATACAGCTGTATCAGGGCTCGCTGTCTGCCAGACCATCAATAGAGCTGTATCAGGGCTCGCAGTCTGCCAGACCATCAATACAGCTGTATCAGGGCTCGCTGTCTGCCAGACCATAAATAGAGGTGTATCAGGGCTCGCTCTCTGCCGCACCATCAATAGAGCTGTATCAGGGCTCACTCTCTGCCAGACCATCAATAGACCTGTATCAGGGCTCCCTCTCTGCCAGACCATCAATAGAGCTGTATCAGGACTCGCTGTCTGCCAGACCATCAATAGAGCGGTATCAGGGCTCCCTCTCTGCCAGACCATCAATACAGCCGTATCAGGGCTCGCTCTCTGTCGGGCCATCAATAGAGCCGTATCAGGGCTCGCTCTCTGTCGGGCCATCAATAGAGCCGTATCAGGGCTCGCTCTCTGTCGGGCCATCAATAGAGCCGTATCAGGGCTCGCTCTCTGCCAGACCATCAATAGACCTGTATCAGGGCTCCCTCTCTGCCAGACCATCAATAGAGCTGTATCAGGACTCGCTGTCTGCCAGACCATCAATAGAGCGGTATCAGGGCTCACTCTATGCCAGACCATCAATAGAGCTGTATCAGGGCTCGCTCTCTGCCAGACCATCAATAGAGCTGTATCAGGGCTCGCTCTCTGCCGGGCCATGAATAGGGCCGTATCAGGGCTCGCTCTCTGCTGGGCCATCAATAGAGCTGTATCAGGGCTTGCTCTCTGCCGGGCCATCAATAGAGCTGTATCGGGGCTCGCTCTCTGCCGGACCATCAATATAGCCGTATCAGGGCTCGCTCTCTGCTACACCATCAATATAGCCGTATCAGGGCTCGCTCTCTGCTACACCATCAATAGAGCTGTATCAGGGCTTGCTGTCTGCCAGACCATCAATACAGCCGTATCAGGGCTCGCTCTCTGCCGCACCATCAATAGAGCTGTATCAGGGCTTGCTGTCTGCCAGGCCATCAATAGAGCCGTATCAGGGCTTGCTGTCTGCCGGACCATCAATAGAGCCGTATCAGGGCTCGCTGTCTGCCGGACTAGATGTAGTTCTATCATTTTTATTTATTCTTTTACTTATACAGCGCTATTAATTCCACAGCGCTTTACAGACGTGATCATCACTGTCCCCATTGAGGCTTAAGGGTGCTTTACACGCTGCGACATCGCTAATGATATATCGTCGGGGTCACATTAGTGACGCACATCCGGCGCCGTTAGCGACATCGCAGCGTGTAACACCAATAAGCGATGATCAACGAGCACAAAAACGTGAAAAATCGTTGCTCGTTGACACGTCGTTCATTTCCTTAATATCGTTGCTGCTGCAGGTACGATGTTGTTCGTCGTTCCTGTGGCAGCACACATCGCTCACCCGTGCACTCTCTGCTCTCCCCCTGCACTCTATTATCTACCGCCCCCCCCGCTCTGTCTCTCACCCGTGCACTCTCTTCTCTCCCCCTGCACTCTCTTCTCTTACCCCCCACCCCCTTTGTCTCTCACCTGTGCACTCTCTTCTCTCTTCCTGCACTCTCTTCTCTGAAGGTCCAGCCCCTGTTGACGTATCATCACAGGAAGCAGCAAAATTTCGGCAGGAGCGGTCACATGACCACTCTGAGTTGGGGGAGAGGGGCTGACAGCAGGATGGATAAGTAGTTACTATCTACTTACCAATGTAGCCCAATAGTGAAATAACATAAGTAAAATAAGGCGGATAACCCCTTTAAACCAGAGCGTTATGTCACACAAAATAATTAATAAATAACATTTCGGACATTTCTGCTTTATATCAACACTATTTTTGAAACATCATTTTTTTGTTAGGAAGATAGAAGGGTTAAAAGTTTATCAGCAATTTCTCATTTTTCCAACAAAATTTACATAACAATTTTTTTAGGGACCACATCACATTTGAAGTGACTTTGAGAGGCCTAGGTGACAGAAAATACTCAAAAGTGACACCATTCTAAAAATTGCACCCTTCAAAGTACTGAAAATCACATATAGGAAGTGTAGTAACCCTTCAGGTGCTTCACAGGAACTAAAGCATTGTGAAAGTAAAAATGGAAAACTTTAATTTTTCTCACAAAAATGTTATTTAGCCCCAAATTTTGCATTTTCACAAGAGTAATAAGTGCACCATTCAGTTTGTTGGGCATTTTCACCTGAGTACGCTGTTATCCCATGTGTGGTGGAAATCTATTGTTTAGGTGCACGTCAGGGCTGAGGACCGAAGGATCGCCATTTGACTCTTTGAACGCAAAATTGTCTGGAATCATTAGACGCCATGTTGCATTTGAAGAGCCCCTGATGTGTCTAAACAGGAAATCCCCCACCCCCACAAGTGACCGCTTTTTGGAAACTAGTCCTCTCAAGGAATTTATCTAGATGTTTGGTGAGCACCTTGAACCCCCAGGTGCTTCACAGAATTTTATAACATTGAGCTGTGAAAATAAAAAGGTACATTTTTCCCACGGTTGCTTTTGTTGCAAATTTTTAATTTTCACAAGGGTAGAGAAAATGGACCATACAATTTGTTGTGTCATTTTTCGTGCAAAGCTGAGAAGGGAAGGAGCGCCATATTGGACTTCATGATTTTGCTGGTATGGCTTGCGGGTGCAATGTCACATTGGCAGAAACCCTGCTCCACATCCAGGATGTGGGGCACCTGAAACAACGGATACAGGAGGCCTGTGGTAGCATTTCTTCTGCGGTATTGCTCTCAGTGTATCAAGAGTGGGAGAAGAGAATCGTGATGACATTTCAACACAATGGGCAGCACTTTGAGCACATCCTTTAGTGGGTTACTGTCATTGTTCCATGCCACAAACGTGTCAATAACTCAATAATGAATAAAGCTATGTTAAAACTGAGCACACCATTGTTTTTCTTGTGCAATTCTCTGTGTTTGATGTGTCACATGACCCCCCTTCCCATTCAAAAAATTAAAGTTGAATTCAAAATGGTGGCTTTGCAAATGCTGCCATGGGCATCACCCGGTCTCAAATGTTTGGCCCCTCCCATGTACTAATATGCCACAAATGGTAAGGTGATATCAGCAACCAGTTCCATTTTATCAGGGTGTATCCAAACTTATGGCCCACCCTGTATATCTGTATAAGTATTGCACTATGCCTTCTCTACAATATACCACACAACCTCATAGCACAATAATCCGATGTGGCAGGAAGCAGCTGAACAGCCCGTCTACAGCAGGGTTCCCCAACTCCAGTCCTCAAGGCCCACCAACGGTGCATGTTTTCAGGATTTCCTTAGCATAGCAGAGGTGTTGGAATCATCACCAGTGCAAGTGATTAAACGGTCACCTGTGCAATACTAAGGAAATCCCGAAAATGTGCAGTGTTGGTGGGCCTTGAGGACTGGAGTTGGTGGGGAACTCTGGTATACAGTACGTATGACCTCTGTTGATTTGTGTGTCACACCAATTCACATATACAACTAGTCAATTTAACAGCAATAATGGCCTATAATGTGAACATAAGTGGACAACACATGCATCAACAGGAATGAAGTACCACCTGGTATATAGACTCACAAACGTAAATAGGCCAGACATGGAATCTCAAAACCGCATTGAATAAATCAGTCACTAGAGGGCTAATCACCTTGTGCAATGAACAGACGTGTAACTATGATCCAGCTTACCCATATTGTCCCATCCTAAGGTAGAGGCAGTCCACCATGCCCCGACCCGCGTTTCGCGTTGGGCTTCCTCGGGTGGCAGCTGTAAATGAATTCATTGAAAGGTGCAATACGTACAGTGGGGTTTTTCTGCTTTATTGGCACCTCAAAGGCTCTGCAAATGCAACACAGTGTCTAAATTTGCGTTCCAAAACTCAAATGGCTTTCTTTCCTTTATGAGCCCTGCTTTATCACCAAACAGCAGGTTTTTTTTACCACATATAGGGCATCATCGCAATTGGAAAATACGTAATTACTTCCGGTAATGTGTTTTTTCCAAACCCATGACGAGAGAGGATCCGCCCATCCAGGACAGGAAACCTTCAGGTTAAAAAGGGGCGGTCCTCTCGCCACCTCAGTTTGATTACAGAGCATGAGAGGACCTCCGAAAAAAACAACAGGTTAGTATAAGGCCACCACCAGAAAAAATTGTGGAAGAAGGAAGAAAGGAAGGTGAACCAATCAACAATCCCCAGTGCAGGGTGGGAATATAAGGGTGCTGTCATGGGTTTGGAAAAAACACATTACCGGTAAGTAATTACGTATTTTTCCCTTACCCTATGACGGCACCACGAGAGAATTACAGCGAAAGGAAAAATCAGGGAGGGACCACAGCCTGTAGAACATGCCTCCCAAAGGTGAGGTTGGAGAAGGAAAGATCCAACCTATAATGCTTATAAAAAGTCGAGGGTGATGACCATGTGGCAGCTTTACAAATTTGAGCAATAGAAACATCCGTCCGTTCTGCCCAAGAAGATGCTACAGCCCGCGTGGAATGTGCCTTCAGACCCACCGGAACGGCCGCACCCCTAGCCGTGTAAGCTAATGCAATGGCGACCCTAATCCACCTGGCCAGCGTGGATTTGGAACACTTAACCCCATTTTGAGGCCCCTGGAAAGAGACAGAGACTTGTCCATCCTCCAGGAACTGGTGACAAGAAGATACTGGATGAGACAACGACGTACATCCAGACAATGCCAACGCCGTTCCTCCGCACGCGTCGGGTTAGTGCAAAAGGATGGCAACACAATCTCCTGGAACGTATGAAACTGAGAAACTACCTTGGGAGGTACGCAGGGTCAGGGCGCAAAACTAGCCTATCATCCAGTATTTGAGTGTAAGGAGGGTCAATAGAAAGGGCCTGAATGTCGCTAATTCTACGGGCTGAGGTCAGGGCTACCAGGAGGACCGTCTTAAGGGAAAGACATTTTACAGGGATGGAGTCAAGGGGCTCGAACGGAGAATCCGTCAGGGCCGCCAAAACCAGGTTAAGGTCCCAAGGGGGGAGGGAGACTACCCGTTTAGGACGCTGGCGTGAACTAGCCCTGATAAACCGAGCCACCCAAGGGTTCCCCGCGACATCATAATTGTAGAGGGCCGCTAATGCGGAGATCTGGTCCTTGATTGTGCTAACCGCCAACTCCTTGTCCAACCCACACTGCAGGAATTCCAGGATGGGACCGATGGGAACCTCCCCGGTCACACTAGCACCCGAGGAAGATAAGAACTTTCTCCAAGTCCTACAGTAGATCTTGGTTGTAACAGGTTTTCTACAACCTAACAGCATGGAAACTAAATTGGGGGGAAACCCCTTACTGATCAGTAACGCCCTCTCAAATTCCATGCCGTGAGGTGCAATTTGACCGTCGGAGGATGGCACACTGGTCCCTTGGATAGGAGATTCGGAATTTCCGGGAGGACCCACGGGTCGGTCAGAGACATCCGAACCAGCCAACAAAACCATGGTCGCTTTGGCCAGAAGGGAGCAATCAGAAGGACTCTGGCCCAGTCGTCCTTGATTTTCTTCAGGACCGAGGGGAGAAGGACCAGCGGGGGGAACTAATATGCTAGGGGAAAGTTCCACGGGATTGACAGGACGTCCACAGCATACGGAAGGTCCTTGGGATTGAGAGAACAGAACTGAGGAACCTTCCTGTTCTGTTTGGTGGAAAAAAGGTCGATGACTGGAACCCCCCACCTGTGATGAGGTTGAAGACCGACGGGTTGAGTCCCGACTCCCCCTCGCGCAGGCGAGTGCAACTCAGAAAATCCGCCGCGAGGTTGTCTTTCCCCCTGATGTGAACAGCAGTGAGGGACAGAAGGTGAGTTTCTGCTAGTAACAGAATCCTGTCGGCTATCGTCATAAGGGACCTGGACCTCGTGCCCCCCTGATGGGTCAGATAAGCCACCATCACCCGACTGTCCGACAACACCCGGGTATGGTGACCGGTCAGTGAAGGGAGAAGACCAGTCAGTGCCCGTTCCACGGCCAGCAGCTCTCGGATATTGGAGGAGGAAGCTGCCTCCCTGGGTGACCAGAGACCTTGAATCGGACGGTCCAGCAGGTGAGCCCCCCATCCGGACACACTGGCATCCGTGGTCACAATCCAGGACACCGGGAATGACCATGGGACTCCCCTTGTGAGGTGCGCAGGAACCAGCCACCAGTGAAGGGAGGAGACGGAGCTGGAGCTCAGAGTAATCCGATTGTTCAACCTGTCCCCCAGAAACGACTGATGCTCCAAAATGTCCCACTGGAGGGCCCTGGTATGTCCCTGAGCCCATAAAACTGCAGGGAGAGTAGAGGTCAGGGAGCCCAGAAGAGACATAGCCCGTCGCAGGGACATGTGCGGAACTGTCACCGCCTGCTGCACCAGAGTGTGAATCTTCCCCACTTTGGAAGGTGGGAGATGACATTCCTGTAGGAGAGAGTCCAAAGTAAGTCCCAAAAAGACTTGCACCGTGGCTGGAAGCAACCTTGATTTCTCCCTGTTCAAAATCCAGCCGAGACCTTCCAGCTTTGAGCAGACAGTCTGAAGGACGGCAGAACAATGGTTTGCCGAATCCCCCACCACGAGGAAGTCGACGAGATACGGGATAACGAGAATTCTGTCTTCCCGCAGGTGGGCAGTGATTTCCAGGACGAGCTTCGTGAAGATTCGGGGCGCAATTGCCAGGCCGAATGGTAAGGCCCTGAACTGCAGATGACGCACCGACCCGTCGAGCATCACCGCCACCCTGAGATATTTCTGGAAGGGAGGAGCGATGGGACCATGATAATACGCGTCCTTCAGATCCAGGACAGCCATATGACAATTCGGGTAGAGAGACTTGATCGTGGACTTCATCGATTCCATCTTGAAGGACAAGATTTGCAGGTGGCTGTTTAGACCTTTGAGGTTTATGATGACCCGAAAGGAGCCGTCTGGTTTCCCGACCAGAAAAAGAAGGGAGCAAAACCCCTCTCCCTTTTCTGCCAATGGGACGTCCGTCAGGACCGCCCGGCGCAATAGGGACTTCACTTCCCCCTCCAAGGCACGTTGTTCGCTCGGGAACGTCCTCGGGGATGTCAGGAGAAAGGCCTGTTAGGGACACTGCGGAATGGAAAGGTCAGACCTGATCGGATGATATTGAGAATCCACGGACTCGAAGAAATACGTTCCCAGGTCGGAAGAAAGTGGGTCAATCTCCCCCCCACCTGGGGAAGGGAGTCATTGGGAAGACTTCTTGGATTGGGAAGGGCCCTTAAACAAGAACCCCTTATCTTCCTTCTTTCGATCCGACCAGGCACTTCTATTCCTGGGGGTGAACTTACGGGCGAACTGCTTCTTACGAAAGGATCACTTGAAGGAGGGAAAGGACGGGGCTGGAAAGTTCCTTTTTCTGTTCCCAGCCTTTCTCAAGAACATCATCCAGAACCGATCCAAAAAGAAACTCACCCTGACAGGGAATGGAACACAGCCTAGACTTGACCTGTAGCTCCCCGGGGCAACATTTCAACCATAAGGCCCGACGAGCCGCATTAGAAAGGGCCGCAGTCTTAGTAGTTAGCCGAGTGGAATCTGACGATGCATCTGAGATAAAAGCCGCCGCTCCCTGCAGTCTGGGCAGAGAAGAAATAATCTCGTCCCGAGGAACCTTGGTCCTCAGCTTCTCCTCTAATTCGGACAACCACATCGCCAGAGACCGTGCCGTACAAGTAGCAGCAATGGCAGGCCGGAGAGCACCTGCTGAGGACTCCCATGCAGTCTTAAGGAAGACATCCGCCTTCCGATCCATAGGGTCCTTTAAGGATGCCATGTCCTCGAAGGGAATGGAAAACTTATTTGATGCTTTAGCCACTGCTACATCCAATTTGGGTGCCCTATCCCAGTGGGAACAGGTAGCGTCCTCAAAGGGATACTTGCGCTTGAAGCCGCCTGGAAGAGAACCCCGCTAATCCGACTTCTTCCATTCCCTGGAGATCAACGCCTGTATCTTGTCCACCACCGGGAAGGTCCTGCGCTTTCTATCCTCCAGACCCTTAAACATGACATCCTGGACTGAAGGCTGCAATTTCTCTTCAGTAATGCCCATAGTGTCCCTGACAGCTTTAATCAATTTGCTCGTGCCTTCTACAGGGAAACATTGGTGGACGTCAGCCTCACTGTCAGAGGAAGAGGATGCAGAGCCAGAAGACCCACACTCTCCCTCGGATCGACTGGATGGTGAGGCCGGGAAGGCCTGTCTATGCCGTTTACGCGGAGGCTCTTTCAGGGACTGCAGAGAACTCTGGACTTCGGACCGGATGATGGCACGAAGATCACTAGCAAACCCAGGGGTCTCATCTGAAATGGTCTGCTAGATACAGTCCTTGCAGAGCCGTTTGGACCAGGACGGAGTCAGTTCCCGGCTACAGAGGGCGCATTCCCTGTTATTCGATTTGGCAGTACACTTCCGTGGCATTTTAACCTATGCATGACAGGGACGGAGGGGAGACACAACACCAGGAAAACAATGAACAACAGGTACACATGCCCAAAGATCAGTCACCCACTAGGAGATGAAGGGTCGGTACCGGTTCTGGGGAAGGAGCTTTCATCAAAGTCTTCCCTCTGGAGGCGCCTTTGCCGTCAGACGGTTCTCAGGTCTGTTTAGTGGCCCGGGTGCCACGCTTGCTAGACAAGCTGGCATCTGAACCAGAGTCGCTCCTGCGACGCTCCGGTGGTTTCGCCACTTTCTTGCCAGCAGGAGGGGATGAGGACTCACGCACAGAGTGCCGGTCCTCCTCACGGTGCCCCTCCTTGTCCATATAGCTGAACCTAAGGACGATTGCTATCTGAACAAAACACCTCCGTTTAGGCAAGGAGGCTGGAGCACGTTATTCCACCCAGAGCTCAGTTTTAAACTGAGCGCTGGAGCATTGGAGCACTTCCTCCCCACCTTCCGGGGTCAGACATCACTGCCGACGTCAGCGCATGGCAGGTGCGGCTGCCGCGCATGCGCAACGCCCGCACTCAGAGCACGCCCCCAAGATGGCGGCGGCGTGCAGCACACGCGGCCGCGAGCAGCCCCGCCGCCCTGAAAGGATCGGCAGGCTGCAGTACTTACCTGCCGCACTGCGCCAGCTCATGGACACAACCCCCGGGGTCCGCCATGGCGCCTCCAGGCACCCGAACGGAGCGAGGCAGGACCCGTGCCGCCGCCAGAACCGCCCGTCGGGACCGGGTAAGACTTGCTTGAAGATCCACGGCCCTCCGGGGCCGCAACCTGAGGTATCCGTCCAGGACAGGAAACCAAACTGAGGCGGCGAGAGGACCGCCCCTTTTTAACCTGAAGGTTTCCTGTCCTGGATGGGCGGATCCTCTCTCGTGGTGCCGTCATAGGGTGAGGGGAAAAAAATTGCCCAACAAGCAACTTCCACTAAGTTGTGGAAATTACAAATTTGGGGCCAAAACAACATTTTAATGGAAAAAAAACCCTTTATTTTCATTTTCACATCCACATTTTAAAAATGTTCTGTGAATTACCTATGGGTTCTCAATGCTCTCTATACTCCTGGATAAAATCCTGGATGGGTCTAAATTCCAAAATGGGGTCACTTGTGGGGGTTTCAACTGTTTAGGCACCTTATAGATCCTGCTAATTCTACATGGTGCCCGCAATCTATTTCAGCCAAATTTGTATTCCAAAATTCTAATAATGCTCCTTCCCTTCTGAGCCTAGCCGTTTGTCCACACAGAGGTTTCTGACCGCATTTGGGGTATCAGCGTGCTGACAAAAAAACTGGATAACAAATTGTGGGGTCCATTTTCTCATTCTATCTATTGTAAACGTACAAAATGCTGCTGAAACAACATTATAGAGGAGAAATTCAATTTTTTTCAAATTGCTACTAAACTGAGGGGGTCTATATTTCTAGTTATTATCTGTATTTGTTTCTAGCAATATCAGCCATGATCCCGTCTTATATTTCTAACCAACCCTTGACATATCATAATCTCTAAGTTGTTAACGCATTAGTGTTTAATTTTTTTTCTCATTTATTTTTTTTCTGTAACTTTTTAAACTTTTAACCCTTCTAACATCCTAACAAAATAACATGTCACTTGAAAAATGATGCAAATGTAAAGTAGACATATGGGAAATGTTATTTATTTATTAATTATTTTGCAAGGCATGACAATCTGGTTTAAGGGGTTAACAACTGAAAAAAAGTGTGTGATCCGAAGATGGTTTGCAATGCAAAGCTATGTGGCGCTGGAAATAATGGTGACTAAGCTTATGTGCACACGCTGAATCTTTTTTTGAGTGCATCTTTTTATCCTGTGGTCATTGAAAATGCAGCTTGTGGCCCAAAAAAACTCATGATGTTTTGCTGCATTTTTGTTCATGCGTTTATTAAAAACAAAACGAGATATGATAGGATAGGAAAATTGATAGATAGATAGATAGATATATATAGTAATGTGCCCCATCCTTGTCCCCATTTTATCGTTATGTGCCCATCCTGTAGTAATGTGTCCATCCTTGTCCCCTTCTTATAGTAATGTTCCCCATCCTTGTCCCCTTGTAGCAATCTCCCTATCCTGTAGTACTGTCCCCATCATATTTTTCCCATTCTATAGTAATGTCCCCATCCTATAGTAATGTTCCCACCTTGTCCCCATCCTATAGTAATGTTCCCAGCCTTGTCCCCATTCTGTAGTAATGTCCCCATCCAATAGTAATGTGCCTATCCTTGTCCCCATCCTATAGTAATGTCCCTATCCTATAGTAATGTCCCCAGCCTTATCCCTATCCTATAGTAATGTTTCCCATCCTTGTCCCCTTGTAGTAATGTCTGTATCCTGTAATACTATGCCCACCTTGTCCCCATCCCATAGTAATGTCCCCAGTCTTGTCCCTATCCTATAGTAATGTGCCCACCTTGTCCCCATCCTATAGTAATGTGGTGGCGGCTGAAAGGGGGCAGTGGCACTATAACTTACTGATCGCTCTCCAGTCCTCAGCTTCCACAGACGCCGGAGTGAAGGTGAGGGAGCGGTCTCCGGTCCCAGATCCACAGTGATTGGAGAGATCGGTCACAAGGCCGTTCACTCCAATCAGACCTGGGGGCGGGTGAAACAGAGGACACCCAGCTGCAGCCAATGATTAGTGCTATAGCTGCACTGATCATGGCTGGATTTCAATGTTTTAGCCATTTTCAATGGTTGCAACATTGCAGTGGCTGTGATTGGCTGAGCGGCGTTCGTCAACCAATCACAGCCTCCATATGTCCGGGGGGGAGACACCACCTCTCCTGAGGTCAAGCAGAGGTCCCCTCCTCCCCGAATCTAAGGTATTTGCAAAGCGATCGCACCAACCGTGGCTCCGGGGCCGCGATTTCGCCATGACGTACTGGGTACGTCATGGGTCCTTAAGTACCAGGGAGCCATGACGTACCAAGTACATCATAGGTCGCTAAGGGGTTAATGTGCCGTCCTTCACATACATACAAATATATATATATAAAAAAAAAACATTCTCCTCACCTGTCCCGCGTTCCCTCGGCTGCCTCATCCCTACTTCTTGCTGTCTGTAGGCCTGTGCCCCCGGTGACTATCGCGGCCGGTGCAGGGGCTGCAGCCCCTATCAGCGCTTTATGTCAGATGATTGTTTTGCCGGTGCTGCGTGCGCAGAGTCAAGCTCTCTGTGCTCAACGTTTCCAATGCAAGCGTAGCCGTCCGCCAATCAGAGGTAAGCAGCTGAGGTCAGGCAGTGTCCATTGGAGGAATAGTTGTGCACAGAGCGCTTAACTCTGAGAGCGCAGCGCCGGCAAAACAATCATTTGACATAAAGAGCAGACAGTGGCTGCGGCCCCTGCACCGGCCGCAATAGTCAACAGGGCCACACGAAGCAGCCTGAGGGGCGGCATACGGCCCGCAGGCCGAGTGTTTGAAACCTCTGCATTAGATGCACTAATTTTGGTGCTGGACCTGGCTCTTCCCGTTGCCCTGGTGCAGTGGCAATTGGAGTAATAAAGGAGTTCATGGCAGCCCAAAGCTGCCACTAAGCCCTAGATTAGTAATGGGAGGCGTCTATGAGACCCCCCCAGGGTCATTCCATG
The DNA here is from genome assembly GCF_048569485.1 of Anomaloglossus baeobatrachus. Lineage (NCBI taxonomy): Eukaryota > Metazoa > Chordata > Amphibia > Anura > Aromobatidae > Anomaloglossus > Anomaloglossus baeobatrachus. The sequence goes on along the minus strand of NC_134356.1, from coordinate 91,344,451 downwards.
GTAATGTACGTTACATTCAGAAGCCAAAAACTGAGTTAATAATGTCTACAGACTGTTCTTTGAAGGCAGGCACAAAAATGAGTGACTGTATATTGTACATTGAACTATTCTCAATAGATTTCAACATAATTTGTATTGTTGAATAATCAAACTAAGTACAAAATACAATGTTATTACTTGGTAACTTACATTACACAAAAAGAAACGTAAGTTACCAAATAATAACATTGTATTTTGTATTTAATTTGTATTGTTGAAAAATCAGAAAAAGGGAGCCAGCACGATTTCTAAACTGTACTTATTATTAAATGGAGATTTTTCGCAAAACATTGCAATATTTTGAGCTACCCGCCACTTCACGGCAAATCTCAAGGGGCAGTCCTACACTAGTATTTTTTTTTTCTGAAGGGTGCCATGCGGCCTCACACATTTAAAAGCAGAACTATTTAAAACAGCACCTACCTGATGCTTTTCATTCCTGTACCTGTGACTAAATCACAGCTGTGGGCGGGACATGCCCAGGCAAGTGCTGCTTATGTTAAATAAAAAATGAAAAATCAAACTGTGTTCAAATCTATTGAGAATAGTACAATATACAGGCACTCATTTTTGTGCCTGCCTTCAAAGAACAGTCTGTAGCCATTATTAACTCAGTTTTTGGCTTCTGAATGTAAGGTAAGTTACCGTGGAATAACCCCCCATAACTAATCTGTAAGTGAAAGTTAACAAACGCAAAACACCCAAAAAAGCCTTTACTTGGATTAAAAGACAAAAAGCATCATCTTTCACCACTTTTTAAGCCCAAAAAGCATCCCTGCAGTGCAGGTCCAACGTAAACCACACAAGGTCCCATGACAATTCAGCTCAGCTATATCTGAAGCTCACAGCGAGTGTCATAGAACATGACTTCCTGCTGTGAGATTCAGGCAGAGATTGAGCCGCAATCAGCGGGGCAGAGGATACAGTGCATATTCAATGATGGTCATGAGTGGAAGTGAATGAGCGGTCGCCGGAGCAGTGTGACAGCCGCCCCGATGAATCAGTAAGTATGAAAATCTTGCTCCTACCCCTTTGCACCGGATTCTGGTCCCCATAGACTTTATATCTGGACAGGCATCAGGCTAGATGCCAGGGATCAATCCCCCTCCAACCCCGACTCAGCGGGGTATTGATCTGCCTGTTGTCCAATGAGAAAAACAGGGACAAATTGCAAAAAGAATTGACATGCTACATCTTCAAAAACACAGCCAAAAAAGATGCCCTGTGCAGACAGCAAAATAGAGATCTCATAGACTGCATTTGGGTGCATCTTTGTGACCACAAAATTTCGCCAGAAACGCACAAAAAGATGCACTCTGTGCACGCAGCCTATATGAAAGAGGCTTCTGCACATTCAATACAGCATGGAGATTTCCAGAGGCCTTTCCTGGACATTGGAACAATTTCCTTCCTGTCGTCGTGTTCTATCCTACCGCCACTAGGTGTCGCTACTGCAGTGAAGGCCGCCTGCAGACGAGGGCACCTATGACCATTTCCTCCCGGTCGCTGTGCTCTACTCTCCCGCCACTAGGTGTCGCAACTGCAGTGAAGGCCGCCTCTGACCATTTCCTCCTGGTCGCTGTGCTCTACTCTCCCGCCACTAGGTGTCGCAACTGCAGTGAAGGCCGCCTCTGACCAGTTCCTCCTGGTCGCTGTGCTCTTCTTTCCCGCCGCTAGGTGTCGTTACTGCAGTGAAGGCCGCCTCTGACCATTTCCTCCCGGTCGCTGTGCTCTACTCTCTCGCCACTAGGTGTCGCAACTGCAGTGAAGGCCGCCTCTGACCATTTCCTCCTGGTCGCTGTGCTCTACTCTCCCACCACTAGGTGTCGCTCATGCGGTGAAGGCCGCCTGCAGACGAGGGCGCCTCTGTGACACTTTCCTCCCGGTCGCTGTGCTCTGCCCTCCCACCACTAGGTGTCGCTCATGCGGTGAAGGTCGCCTGCAGACGAGGGCGCCTCTTTGATCCATTCCTCCCGGTCGCTGTGCTCTGCCCTCCCGCCTCTAGGTGTCGCTCATGCGGTGAAGGCCGCCTGCAGACGAGGGCGCTTCTTTGATCCATTCCTCCCGGTCGCTGTGCTCTGCCCTCCCGCCTCTAGGTGTCGCTCGTGCGGTGAAGGCCACCTGAAGACGAGGGCGCCTCTTTCCTGTCTGGGCCGCCTGGTCTGTTTGTGTGCAGCGAGTGTGAGTGTCGGAAGGCCAAGACGAGGCGCGCAGCCATGGGCCGGGAGTCCAGGTGAGACCGCGCTGCTCTGCTATGTCTGCTCAGCCGCCATTGCGCGTCACTGGGCCGCTGCATTAGTGCCGCCCTCCTGTACATCACTGCTATACCTGTACACTAGGCTGCAGCGGTAACTTGCTGGGTGACAACAACCTCGGTAGCCACAAACCAGGCTAGGAAGGTGTCAGAGGCAGTGGAGAGCTGCGCCTCGTGTGTCCCCCCTTACTGCTTTGTATTGGGGCTGTCGTGGGTCCTGGTATTTTGGGCTGGAGGGATACAGCTGCAGATTACTGGAAACATAGTAACGCCAGCGGGAAGAAGACTAAGGAAAATGGGCCATGGGCAGAAAAAAAACTCATTTACCTTGACAGATGGTCCCCAATGACATTCTGTCCATGCGTCAGTGACCGCTGCAGCCAATCACTGGTTACGTGCATTTACATCACTTGATTATCAAGGCCTGTGATTGGTTGAAGAGGTGTGTGTGTGTGTGTGTGTGTGTGTGTGTGTGTGTGTGTGTGTGATCAGCGGGAAGTAAGGGGGAACACCAGAGCAGGAGGATAAGGCTAGGTTCAAATTTCCGTTGTTTTGCATCAGTCACATGCGTTGCTTGACGCTTGTGACTGATGTGTTGTACAACGGATGACAAGAATTGGAATTAGAAAGCGGATTCCGTTGTAAAACAAGAGCGAGAGAACAATCAGCTGATCGTTCACAATAGCCGGCCGCCGGCTTTTGAGAGCGATCAGATCTCTCGGCGGTCGGCTAATGAGAGCGATCAGATGATCTCTCGGCGGCCGGCTAATGAGAGCGATCAGATGATCTCTCGGCGGCCGGCTAATGAGAGCGATCAGATGATCTCTCGGCAGCCGGCTAATGAGAGCGATCAGATGATCTCCCGGCGGCCGGCTAATGAGAGCGATCAGATGATCTCCCGGCGGCCGGCTAATGAGAGCGATCAGATGATCTCTCGGCGGCCGGCTAATGAGAGCGATCAGATGATCTCTCGGCGGCCGGCTAATGAGAGCGATCAGATGATCTCTCGGCGGCCGGCTAATGAGAGCGATCAGATGATCTCTCGGCGGCCGGCTAATGAGAGCGATCAGATGATCTCTCGGCGGCCGGCTAATGAGAGCGATCAGATGATCTCTCGGCGGCCGGCTAATGAGAGCGATCAGATGATCTCTCGGCGGCCGGCTAATGAGAGCGATCAGATGATCTCTCGGCGGCCGGCTAATGAGAGCGATCAGATGATCTCTCGGCGGCCGGCTAATGAGAGCGATCAGATGATCTCTCGGCGGCCGGCTAATGAGAGCGATCAGATGATCTCTCGGCGGCCGGCTAATGAGAGCGATCAGATGATCTCCCGGCGGCCGGCTAATGAGAGCGATCAGATGATCTCCCGGCGGCCGGCTAATGAGAGCGATCAGATGATCTCCCGGCTAATGAGAGCGATCAGATGATCTCCCGGCTAATGAGAGCGATCAGATGATCTCCCGGCTAATGAGAGCGATCAGATGATCTCCCGGCTAATGAGAGCGATCAGATGATCTCCCGGCTAATGAGAGCGATCAGATGATCTCCCGGCTAATGAGAGCGATCAGATGATCTCCCGGCTAATGAGAGCGATCAGATGATCTCCCGGCTAATGAGAGCGATCAGATGATCTCCCGGCTAATGAGAGCGATCAGATGATCTCCCGGCTAATGAGAGCGATCAGATGATCTCCCGGCTAATGAGAGCGATCAGATGATCGGCCGGCTAATGAGAGCGATCAGATGATCGGCCGGCTAATGAGAGCGATCAGATGATCGGCCGGCTAATGAGAGCGATCAGATGATCGGCCGGCTAATGAGAGCGATCAGATGATCGGCCGGCTAATGAGAGCGATCAGATGATCGGCCGGCTAATGAGAGCGATCAGATGATCGGCCGGCTAATGAGAGCGATCAGATGATCGGCCGGCTAATGAGAGCGATCAGATGATCGGCCGGCTAATGAGAGCGATCAGATGATCGGCCGGCTAATGAGAGCGATCAGATGATCGGCCGGCTAATGAGAGCGATCAGATGATCGGCCGGCTAATGAGAGCGATCAGATGATCGGCCGGCTAATGAGAGCGATCAGATGATCGGCCGGCTAATGAGAGCGATCAGATGATCGGCCGGCTAATGAGAGCGATCAGATCGGCCGGCTAATGAGAGCGATCAGATGATCGGCCGGCTAATGAGAGCGATCAGATGATCTCTTGGCGGTCGGCTAATGAGAGCGATCAGATGATCTCCCGGCTAATGAGAGCGATCAGATGATCTCCCGGCTAATGAGGCGATCAGATGATCGGCCGGCTAATGAGAGCGATCAGATGATCGGCCGGCTAAGGAGAGCGATCAGATGATCGGCCGGCTAATGAGAGCGATCAGATGATCGGCCGGCTAATGAGAGCGATCAGATGATCGGCCGGCTAATGAGAGCGATCAGATGATCGGCCGGCTAATGAGAGCGATCAGATGATCGGCCGGCTAATGAGAGCGATCAGATGATCGGCCGGCTAATGAGAGCGATCAGATGATCGGCCGGCTAATGAGAGCGATCAGATGATCTCTTGGCGGTCGGCTAATGAGAGCGATCAGATGATCTCCCGGCTAATGAGAGCGATCAGATGATCTCCCGGCTAATGAGAGCGATCAGATGATCTCCCGGCTAATGAGAGCGATCAGATGATCGGCCGGCTAATGAGAGCGATCAGATGATCGGCCGGCTAATGAGAGCGATCAGATGATCGGCCGGCTAATGAGAGCGATCAGATGATCGGCCGGCTAATGAGGCGATCAGATGATCGGCCGGCTAATGAGAGCGATCAGATGATCGGCCGGCTAATGAGAGCGATCAGATGATCGGCCGGCTAATGAGAGCGATCAGATGATCGGCCGGCTAATGAGAGCGATCAGATGATCGGCCGGCTAATGAGAGCGATCAGATGATCGGCCGGCTAATGAGAGCGATCAGATGATCGGCCGGCTAATGAGAGCGATCAGATGATCTCTTGGCGGTCGGCTAATGAGAGCGATCAGATGATCTCCCGGCTAATGAGAGCGATCAGATGATCGGCCGGCTAATGAGAGCGATCAGATGATCGGCCGGCTAATGAGAGCGATCAGATGATCGGCCGGCTAATGAGAGCGATCAGATGATCTCTTGGCGGTCGGCTAATGAGAGCGATCAGATGATCTCCCGGCTAATGAGAGCGATCAGATGATCTCCCGGCTAATGAGAGCGATCAGATGATCGGCCGGCTAATGAGAGCGATCAGATGATCGGCCGGCTAATGAGAGCGATCAGATGATCGGCCGGCTAATGAGAGCGATCAGATGATCGGCCGGCTAATGAGAGCGATCAGATGATCGGCCGGCTAATGAGAGCGATCAGATGATCTCCCGGCTAATGAGAGCGATCAGATGATCTCCCGGCTAATGAGAGCGATCAGATGATCGGCCGGCTAATGAGAGCGATCAGATGATCGGCCGGCTAATGAGAGCGATCAGATGATCGGCCGGCTAATGAGAGCGATCAGATGATCGGCCGGCTAATGAGAGCGATCAGATGATCGGCCGGCTAATGAGGCGATCAGATGATCGGCCGGCTAATGAGAGCGATCAGATGATCGGCCGGCTAATGAGAGCGATCAGATGATCGGCCGGCTAATGAGAGCGATCAGATGATCTCCCGGCTAATGAGAGCAATCAGATGATCTCCCGGCTAATGAGAGCGATCAGATGATCGGCCGGCTAATGAGAGCGATCAGATGATCGGCCGGCTAATGAGAGCGATCAGATGATCGGCCGGCTAATGAGAGCGATCAGATGATCGGCCGGCTAATGAGAGCGATCAGATGATCGGCCGGCTAATGAGAGCGATCAGATGATCGGCCGGCTAATGAGAGCGATCAGATGATCGGCCGGCTAATGAGAGCGATCAGATCGGCCGGCTAATGAGAGCGATCAGATGATCGGCCGGCTAATGAGAGCGATCAGATGATCTCTTGGCGGTCGGCTAATGAGAGCGATCAGATGATCTCCCGGCTAATGAGAGCGATCAGATGATCTCCCGGCTAATGAGGCGATCAGATGATCGGCCGGCTAATAAGAGCGATCAGATGATCGGCCGGCTAATGAGAGCGATCAGATGATCGGCCGGCTAATGAGAGCGATCAGATGATCGGCCGGCTAATGAGAGCGATCAGATGATCGGCCGGCTAATGAGAGCGATCAGATGATCGGCCGGCTAATGAGAGCGATCAGATGATCGGCCGGCTAATGAGAGCGATCAGATGATCGGCCGGCTAATGAGAGCGATCAGATGATCTCTTGGCGGTCGGCTAATGAGAGCGATCAGATGATCTCCCGGCTAATGAGAGCGATCAGATGATCGGCCGGCTAATGAGAGCGATCAGATGATCGGCCGGCTAATGAGAGCGATCAGATGATCGGCCGGCTAATGAGAGCGATCAGATGATCGGCCGGCTAATGAGAGCGATCAGATGATCGGCCGGCTAATGAGAGCGATCAGATGATCGGCCGGCTAATGAGAGCGATCAGATCGGCCGGCTAATGAGAGCGATCAGATGATCTCTTGGCGGTCGGCTAATGAGAGCGATCAGATGATCTCCCGGCTAATGAGAGCGATCAGATGATCTCCCGGCTAATGAGGCGATCAGATGATCGGCCGGCTAATGAGAGCGATCAGATGATCGGCCGGCTAATGAGAGCGATCAGATGATCGGCCGGCTAATGAGAGCGATCAGATGATCGGCCGGCTAATGAGAGCGATCAGATGATCGGCCGGCTAATGAGAGCGATCAGATGATCGGCCGGCTAATGAGAGCGATCAGATGATCGGCCGGCTAATGAGAGCGATCAGATGATCGGCCGGCTAATGAGAGCGATCAGATGATCTCTTGGCAGTCGGCTAATGAGAGCGATCAGATGATCTCCCGGCTAATGAGAGCGATCAGATGATCTCCCGGCTAATGAGAGCGATCAGATGATCGGCCGGCTAATGAGAGCGATCAGATGATCGGCCGGCTAATGAGAGCGATCAGATGATCGGCCGGCTAATGAGAGCGATCAGATGATCGGCCGGCTAATGAGAGCGATCAGATGATCGGCCGGCTAATGAGGCGATCAGATGATCGGCCGGCTAATGAGAGCGATCAGATGATCGGCCGGCTAATGAGAGCGATCAGATGATCGGCCGGCTAATGAGAGCGATCAGATGATCGGCCGGCTAATGAGAGCGATCAGATGATCGGCCGGCTAATGAGAGCGATCAGATGATCGGCCGGCTAATGAGAGCGATCAGATGATCGGCCGGCTAATGAGAGCGATCAGATGATCTCTTGGCGGTCGGCTAATGAGAGCGATCAGATGATCTCCCGGCTAATGAGAGCGATCAGATGATCTCCCGGCTAATGAGAGCGATCAGATGATCGGCCGGCTAATGAGAGCGATCAGATGATCGGCCGGCTAATGAGAGCGATCAGATGATCTCTTGGCGGTCGGCTAATGAGAGCGATCAGATGATCTCCCGGCTAATGAGAGCGATCAGATGATCTCCCGGCTAATGAGAGCGATCAGATGATCGGCCGGCTAATGAGAGCGATCAGATGATCGGCCGGCTAATGAGAGGGATCAGATGATCGGCCGGCTAATGAGAGCGATCAGATGATCGGCCGGCTAATGAGGCGATCAGATGATCGGCCGGCTAATGAGAGCGATCAGATGATCGGCCGGCTAATGAGAGCGATCAGATGATCGGCCGGCTAATGAGAGCGATCAGATGATCGGCTGGCTAATGAGAGCGATCAGATGATCGGCCGGCTAATGAGAGCGATCAGATGATCGCTCTCATTAGCCGTCCACCGGGAGATCAGCTGATCGCTCACAGCTGCCGGCCGCTGCGGCAGAGAGCAGATTAATGCGTCACAGCCCCATCTAGCTTTTTCCAGCGCTTCTAGAGACCATTGTGGTTTCTCCCTATGTAAACACTACTGAGCATCATGTATGCGTTAAAGTCACCAATGCATGAGTCTGTGAGACTCGGGCAGCTCGCTGATAGCGTCCTAGTTGCATCCATGTCCTGGCTGTTTTCCACCTTTTGGAGAAATTTGGAAAGCAGCTATCAGTTTTATTTTTTGTATACAAGAAACTGACGGACTGACCAAACACGAATGAAAGTCTGATCAAAACCATTGATGGAACTCGCTGTGTATGTCATGGCTGGTTCTCATGTACGTTTTAGTCGTGATGATCATGGTGTGCGGTCAGTGAGGCCGAATGATCAGGAACTGGCTGCTATTTTCTTGTTAGTTGCTGAGATTGAAGGAAACCCTGATCTTGGAAGGTAATGAGAGCTAGCCGTAAAATAAAAAGTTAAGTAAGAACAGCAACTGCTGGTGGGTTTTTTTATGTATAATATGCCCTGTAACTCCCTCCGTGCAGTGATGTAACCTGATCAAAGCACAGTACTGGGCAGAAAGCCTTGTAAGGCCTCATTTACACGTCCATGAAAAACACTTAATGTTTTGCACGGTCCGTCGTGAAGCTACGTACGTGTGTGTGCTATCCTTTGTGCTATCCTTTGTGCTATCCTTTGTGCTATCCTTTGTGCTATCCGGATAGCACACGGACAGCATGAACTGGTATACTTACCTGTCCTTGGCGCTGCTGTCTCCCGCTCTGTTGTTACTTCTGGGTCCGCAGTGAGTGCAGTGAATTTGCAATGGGCATAATGAGCAGGCCCGAAACAACGGCAGAGACAGCAGCGCTGGAGATAGGTAAGTATAAAAATTCTTAATTATGTCGCCTGTGTTTTCTCCGGTATGTATCACACAGATCACATCAGCGTGTGTGGTCTGTCTGACATCAGTGCTGCCAGCAGAAAATGGACATGTCGCCGTGTGGAGCACATGGACACACAGTCTGTCTGAAAACATGGATATGTGACCAGGCCCATAGATTTTAATGGGTTTACATGTGTCTCCAGTATGTATGAAAACCTCACGTCACATGTACTGGAGACATGTATGTGTGAAGTAGGCCTAAAACACTGGTCCTAGTGGCGTACTCTCCGGGCTGCTATCCTCACGGCATGTATACCTATTTCTATCCACAGGCACAATGTGCATCATGGAACAAAGGCCCAAAGTGCATGTTGGCAAAACAATAAATGTACAGATGATGAGCTCAATAGATTAAAAAAAAAACAAACTCTGATGTTTGGTGTAAAATCAGAAAATGTACATAGAATTTTATTTTTTTATATAATTAAATATGGTACAGTATAATTGCTAAATCCCATACAGAGAAAAATATTGGATATGTGGATTTGCTGCGGCTGTTGTGATTATTGTTGTAATACTAGTTATTTTTATGTGGTGTAAACTTAAAGGGAATCTGTCACCAGGTTTTTGCTTTCCGATCTGAGAGCAGCATAATGTAGAGATATAGACCCTGATTCCAGCAATGTGTCACTTACTGAGCTGTTTGCTGTCATTTTGATAAAATCATTTTTTTCTCTGCTGGAGATATAGCAGTTATACAGAGCTCATGAATATGCTGCACCAAGTAGTCCTCTAATGATAAAAATCACTGGTTAATCAGTGATTATCAAAACTTTTCACTAAGCAGCACAGTAAGTGACACATCGCTGGAATCAGGATCTCTGCCCCTACATTATGCTGCTCAAAGATTAGGTGGCAAAAAAAAAGGTGACATATTCTTTTTCAAGTTGTTGTCCACTCCTCACACCCCCTTCTCAATCGCTGTGTTTCACCAGAGTAAAATAATAACACTTATACTCTCCTCTGGTGCTGGCGCAGTTCCAGCTGTCAGCGCTGCGTCTCCGGGGATCATGTGACATCGCCCTCTCCTCCTTCAGACACAAGTGACATCTGGCAGAAATTGGCTGTGACTGCTCTCTTTTCCACCGGCTGTTTGATTAACCTGAAGGAGTAGACCGGAATCCCAGTGCTGATTGCCCAGAGTAACAATGTCATGAGATCCCCAGGAGAGCTGTAATGGTGCCAGGACCACACATGAGTTGAGGTGTTATTTTACTGCGGGAGGGGCACAGTGTTTGAGAAGGGGTTGTCAGAGTAGTGGAAAATCCATTTTAAAGAGAACCTGTCACCAGTTTTTTGCCCTATAAGCTGCGGCCACCACCAGTGGGCTCTTATATACACATTCTAACGCTCTGTATATAGGAGCCCAGACTGCTGTGTAGAACATAAAAAACACTTAATAATACTCACCTAAACCGGTCGCTGCGGTGGAGTTGGTTCAAATGGGCGTCTTTGTCCTCCGGTGTAGACACCACCTCGGTCATCCTTCTGAAGCCGCGGTGCATGACGCGTCTGACGTCATACACACTCGCCGGCATTCAGGTCCTGAGCAGGGCAGATCAAAGCATTGTAGTGCGCCTGCGCAGGACCGGCCAGTGTGTATGACGTAGACTTGTCATGCATACAGGCTTCAGAAAGAGGACGAAGATGGCCGAAAGAGGAAGCGCCGGCACCGGAGAACGGAGACGCCCATTTGAGTCACATCCACCGCAGCGACCGGTTTTATAAAGTGATTTTATGTTCTACACAACGGCCTGGACTTTTATATACAGCATGTTAGAATGTGTGCATATAAGTGGCCACTGGTGGTGGCTGCAGCTTATAAGGCAAAAAACTGGTGACCGGTTCCCTATAAGGCTAGGTTCATACAAATACACTGTGTTCCAAATTATTATGCAAAAAATATTTTTTCAAATTTTCTAAAATTAACTTTATGAATTGCAGTCATTATTTTCCAGTCATCTACTATTCGAGTATAATTGAAATGTTTTTGATCAAACTGCCTATGAAAAAAGTATTTTTAAAAATGATAAACACTCAAAATGCATGTTCCAAATTATTATGCACAGCAGAGTTTTCAACCTTTTTATTTTTATTGTGAAAAACAAAATGGTCAATTGTGAAATTTATAAGCATTATCAGCTTATTACAAATTGAAATCAAACAGTTTTCAAGTCAAAACTTAATTCTAGGTGATGTTACATTTGCGCATAGGACCCCTTGTTTGAAAGAAGCTTCTGAACTCTCTCATCCATTGAATTTGTCAGTTTTTGGATTGTTTGTGCTTCAATTGTTTTGTGGACAGAATACCCTCCCAGAGCTGTTGCTTAGATGTGAACTGCCTTCCGCCATTATAGACACTCCTTTTGATGATGCTCCAAAGGTTCTCAATGGGGTTGAGGTCAGGTGAAGATGGTGGCCACACCATAAGTTTGTCCTCTTTTATGCCCATAGCAGCCAGAGATGCAGATGTGGTAATTGCAGCGTGAGACGGTGCATTATCATGCATGAAAATGATCTTGCTGCGGAATGCACGGTTCTTCCTCCTGAACCATGGCGCAGGAAGTGCTGTTTTAGAAACGCCACATAGATTATGGAGTTCATCTTTACCCCTTCTGGGATCCTAAAGGGGCCGATAATCTCTCCCCATGATTCCAGCCCAAAACATTACTCCACCTCCTCCTTGTTGGCGCCTTAGCCGTGTTTTCATGGGGTGTCCATCAACCAGCCATCCTCCACTCCATCCATCTGGACCATCGAGCGTTGCATGGCACTCATCGGTGAACAAAACAGTTTGGAAGTCAGTCCTAGACCCAGATTTGATTGTTCTTTTCAATAAATTGGTGAAAAGGGAATGTGTTTGGATGTGTTTTTTCAAATAAAACTTTTTTTGTTTGTTTTTTTTTTTTTTATTACTGACTGGGTTGCTGATCTCAGGTATCTGATAGACGCGTGACATCACTTACCCCTGGGCTTGATGCCAGATGACATTACACATCTGGCATCTTCCCCATATATTACACCATTTGCCACCGAACCAGGGCAACGGGATGAGTTTGGGCAAAGCGCCAGGATTGGCACATCTAATGTATCCACCTCTGGGGCGGCTGTAGCCTGCTATTTTTAGGCTGGGGAGTGTCCAATAACAGTGGACCTCCCTAGTCTAAGAATACCAGACCACAGCTGTCTGCTTTACCTTGGCTGGTGATCCAATTTGGGGGGGGACCCAGTGTTTTTTGTTTTAAATTATTTAATTTAAAACAGCGTGGGGTGCCCTCTGTTTTGGATTATCAGCCAAGGTGAAGCTGCCAGCTGTGGTCTGCAGGCTGCAGCCGTTTGCTTTACCCTTGCTGGCTACAAAAGATATGGGGGACCCCACGTCGTTTTTTTAATTAATTTATTTTTTGGCCAAATACAAGGTAAAGCACCCTTTAGTGCCACATGAAAGTCACAAGGGTGCCAGCTTAGGCTGCTTTCACACATCCGGTTTTAGCAGTGCGGCTAAATCAGTCTCTAAAACCTATGCAATGGATGCGGCGAAAAAAACGCATCCTTTGCATAAGTTTTTACATGCGGCCCATCCGTTTTTTGCCGGTTGCGGCACGCTACTGAGCATGTGCAGTGCAAAAAAATCGCATGCGGCGGCCGGATGCGTTTTTTGCCGCATCCATAGGCATGCATTGGAAAAAGCGCTGCATCGGCCGGATGCGGCGCAACGCGACGGCTCAGTGGTGGCAGCGGCGGCGACGGCTCAGTGGTGGAGCAAACCGATGCGGTGTTTTCCCAGTGTGTCCGCGGTCCGATTCAAGTGATGGCACCCGGAGCGGCGCATGCGCAGATGGAGCTCTCATCCCAGGGCTCCATCTGCGCACGCGCTTACTCCCGGAGCTCTCATCGGCGCCATCATTTGAAAGTGGGACCGCGGACAATCTGGGTAACTTGCTGCACAGCCGCGCGGCCCGCACGCACAGAGTGGCAGCCAGCAGGCTGCTCGCCCACCCTGCGTGCAAGCGGCAGGGTACCTGTGCTTGCGTGCGGGCGGCAGCCGGGTGCCTGTGTGAGGGCTGCACCCGGCTGCCGCCGGCACACAGCACCCGGCTGCCGCCGGCACACAGCACCCGGCTGCCACCGCACGCAAGCACAGGTACCCGGCCGCTTGCATGCAGCCACAGGCACCCGGCCGCCTGATCGCCACACAGACAGGACCCCCAGGTACCGCTATATTCGGATTATAAGACACACCCCCCATTTTCCTCCCAAATTTTTGGGAGGAAAAGTGTGTCTTATAAAGCGAAAAATACGGTATGTCTTTCTCATCTATCTATCCATCTATCTCTCTATCCCTCTATTGATTCATTCATTCATCCCTCTATCTCTCGGTTTCTATATCTATCTATCCATCTCTATCTACTCATCTATTTATCTTTCTTGCTGCTTCCGTTTTTTGCTGTCCGTAAAAAAAACGGAAGGCACACGAATGCTTCCATGAAAAAAAAACGGACCGTTTTTTGCGGCCCGCAAAAACAGAACAGTCATGTGAATGTAGCCTTAAGGCTACTTTACACACAGAGAGAAATCTTTGGCAGATCTGTGGTTGCAGTGAAATTGTGGACAATCAGTGCCAAGTTTGTGGCTGTGTACAAATGGAACAACATGTCCATGATTTCACTGCAACCACAGATCTGCCAAAGATTTATCTTTGCGTGTAAAGTGGCCTTTAAGCTCAGTGCTTACAAAACTGAACTCCTCATCTTTCCCCCATCTCACCTAACGGGTGCTTCACACATAGCGAGATCGCTGCTGAGTCACGGTTTTTGTGACGCAGCAGTGACCTCATTAGCGATCTCGCTGTGTGTGACACTGAGCAGCGATCTGGCCCCTGCTGTGAGATCGCTGCTCGTTACACACACTGCTGGTTCATTTTTTTCTTGTTGCTCTCCCGCTGATAAGCACACATCGCTGTGTGTGACAGCGGGAGAGCAACAATCCTGAATGTGCAGGGAGCAGGAGCCGGCGTCTGGCAGCTGCGGTAAGCTGTAACCAAGGTGGTTACCCGATATTTACCTTCGTTACCAGCGTCTGCAGCTCTCACGCTGCCAGCGCCGGCTCCCTGCACACGTAGCCGGAGGACACATCGGGTAAATAAGCAAAGGTTTGCTTAGTAACCTGATGTGTGCTGTGGCTACGAGTGCAGGGAGCCAGCGCTAAGCGGTGTGCGCTGGTAACTAAGGTAAACATGGGGTAACCATACCCGATGTTTACCTTAGTTACCAGTGTCCACAGCTTCCAGACGCCGGCTCCCTGCAAGCGCAGTGTCACTTCCACGTGGCTGGTCACTGGTCGCTGGTGAGATCTGCCTGTTTGACAGCTCACCAGCGACCATGTAGCGACGCAGCAGCAATCCTGACCAGGTCAGATCGCTGGTGGGATCACTGCTGCGTCGCTAAAGTGTGATGGTACCCTTACTCCTCTACCCTATCTGTGTATCACACTAAATGACACCACGTGCTTCCCTGTACTGGAAGTGTGCTGGCTGAGAGTATGCCGTGTACTTGAAACCGTACATCCAAGCTCTTACCAGCTGCTGCCAACTCAAAAACATTTCCGGAATCCATCTTTTCCTCAATCTTAAATTTACTGAAATGCTAGTGCATGCCCTCATCATCTCTCGCCTTGACTACTGCAATATCCTCCCTTGTAGCCTCTCTCACAGTCTATAATAATAATTTCATTTATATAGCGCTGTAAATTCCACAGCGCTTTACATTCAGTGACAACAGTCTCCCACCTTTCCAGTCAGTCCTTAACTCTGCTACCCTTCTAATCCACCTCTGCCCTCGCTACTCCTCCACGTTTGCCCTCTGCAAATCCCTTCATTGTCTCCCAGTTTACCAACTTATCCAGTTCAGACGAAAAACACTGACGTACAACGTCGTCCATAATCTATCTCCCCTGTAAATATCACGCTAGGTACAGGGAAGTACCAAGCAAATGGTGTTAAAGTAGGGAAACCCTGTTCCTAGAGAAAGGGATGATGGTGACCCCTGACCGAACCTACCGCTGGCCCCTGAGGTCCCTCACCACCCTAGATAGGTTCCACACTTATGCGCTGAGCTGGATACCTGACCCTAGGTATCCCTAGTGCTGGGACCTAAATGGGAAACTGATTGGATGAGCTCTTCATCAACCCCAGTAAACATTGTAGATGACACGAAGAGGACACACAGGGGGAAAAGCATGAAATACTTATCCACAGATGACACAGGTATAGAAGTCCAGCAAAGTATTCAGCAACAATACCAAATAGGAGTACAAACCACCTGCTTGCAACCAAGGCTTGAATGAACTGAAAATATCACCAGTGCAAGGAAGGAAGGAATAATCAAGCACCAAGATAAAGTTGATGTTCAGCAGGTGGGTGAAAGTCTAGGTCGTGCTGTGTCCAAAAGGGAGAGAGATGAATCCAGCAGGAAAGCTACGGTACGTAAACCGATGAATTCTGACAGCAGGAACAATGGAAAGTCAGGGAGCATTCTGCGCAGTCAAACCATGGACCTTCTATGGGCAGAAACCACATGACTGTCTGTCATCCGTGGCACACCCATGATAACATATCTCTGAACTAATCTCCTGATTGTCTTCCGACACGTAATTCTCCCAAGACCTTCTCTCTTCCACACTTGTACATTCTTCATCCAATCACATCCAAAACTTCTCCCGAGTATCCCCCAACCTATGGAATTGTGTGCCCCAACATGTTTGATCATCCACCACATTCAGAACTTGCAGATACAATCTGAAAACGCATCTTTTGAAGAAAGCTACAGCCTGCAATGACCCCGCTGCCACCTCACCACCACCAGAGTGCCGCAACCTACCGTCTCCTTCCCATTATCTTATAGAATGTAAATCCGCAATGTCAGGCCGTGTCGTATCTGTACCAGTCTGTGACTGTTAGTTTATTCACTGAAATGTATATCTGTATTCCTTTCTCGCCTTTTCATTGGGGGACACAGACAATGGGTATTATGGTGTTTCCAGGGGAGGCGTGACACTAGATTTGCAAAAGTGTTAGCTCCTCCCCCTAACAGCATATACCCTAGCTAGGCAGGAAACTAGCTCAGTTTTTTCTAGTGTCAGCAGGGAGGCTGACATGTCTGGCTTTGCCCTACCAGGTGCCTCAGGCCAGCTTATTTTGTTTTTATTTTTTTTGTTTTTTCCTTTCATTCTATTTTTGATATGGGGCAATACCAGGGTGCCTTGCCACCCCCGTTCCCCCCGCGTACAGGCAGAGGAAACCTGGCGTGCACAAGCAGTCAGTCTTCCCTCGTGCCCAAGTGGTCGGGTCTGCGTACCCCTCCAGACTCCCTGGAAGCACATCACACCAAGGTAGCTCCAGAGGGCTAAGCAGAGCCGAGGACCTGCTTCAGCCTTGAGCCGAAGATGCGTCCCTGAGATCCCCGCATCCATCACCAACGCGTCTTCAGACAGAGCCAGAAGCAGGTAGGGAGACGACGAGTCCCCTGCATCCAAACCGCCGCCTGAAAAGGCGCCGGTGGGGCGATGCAGGCCGTGATCCCGGGGAGCATCATTAATTTAGCCCCCGACTTCGGCCTGCATTCTAGCAACGCCCCCTCTCACTGCTCTGGAAGCCGCTCCCTCACTCAGGAGCAGCTCCTTTCCGATTGGCTGTCACGCTTAGTCCCAGCCCTGAGACCAATCAGTCTTCGGGGGCCGTCTCTCTCCTCCATGCTGCCAGGAACACTGGACGCCATTTTGCACGTGGGGAGCAGACACGGGTGAGATCGCCTCCTTGGCTCTGCACTTCGGCAGCACTATATACCGCTCTGCTCCGCGGTATATCGCTGTCTCTAGCGGTGTGCGCCTGCTGGCTAGCGGTGTATATCAGCTACTAGCGGTATATACTGGCTCTGCCTGCAGGTATATGCCGACTGTTTGACAGTATATGCCATTTTGCTATCGGTATATACCGGCTCTGCATAGCAGTCACTTTATAATACTGCTAGTGGCTCCTCACTCATAGTAACAGCGGCATAACCTTTACCTATAGGGCTGTAGAACTCTGTTGCTGACCTGCGTAACCACAAGGGTGATAAAGCTTCCCAGGCGTCCTCTACGGACCTATACTATGCTTGTACCACCTGTGGACGCTCGTTTTCTAATGGCCGAAGCTATCCACTATGCCGGGGCTGCGATGCCCCTACTACCGTGTCACAACAGACCCAGTTGCCGGACCAGGAGGCCGCGCAGGTTTTGGATTCTGCCCTGGGCCATCGGCCAGGCAGCACCCCCGTCTGATGACGTTCTTCCTGCATGGGCTCTTCTAATGTCTAAAAGGATAGATGACCTTGTCACTCAGATATCCCAAACCTCAGGCAGCCTTCCCCTGGCTCAGCTCCTTCAGAGGAGCCCGCCTGCTTCGTCTGGTCCTTCTTCCCCAGAACGTAAAAAGGCTGCTTCCAAGAGACGCCATTGCGACCTCTACGCCTCTTCCGACTCGGACGATGGTCAGTCTGACCCGGGCTCTGTGACTTTTAGTAGTCACGATTCCCAAGACTCTGACTCTGATTCAGATGTCCCTTCCGAGTCTAGGCATATAGAAGACACACTAATTTCGGCTGTCAATCACTCTGTCGATTTCTGATCAGCCTCCAGACCCGACTTCTCAGTCGGCAATCAAACGGGCCAAGAAGCCTCCTAAGTCCTTTGCCCAGGATCTGTTTTTTTGTCAAATCGTGTCTAAACGGTGGGATCCCCCTGATAGAAGATTTAATAAAAAACCTTTCACTTCATTCGCTTATCCTTTTCCATCTGAAATGGTTAAGACCTGGTCAGTACCCCCCGTTGTGGACCCGCCAGTATCCAGGCTGTCTAGACACACGGTTATGTCCGTTCCAGACAGCGCGTCTCTCAAGGACTCGTCCGACCGCGCAGTTGATGCGGTGGTTAAGTCTATTTTCCAGGCTTTAGGCTCCTCTCTTCGCCCCATGTTTGCCTTGACATGGGTCGCGAGAGCTATGGGTGTGTGGAGTAAGAACCTACGCAGGATGCTTCGCTCTTGTAATATTCCTCCAGAGGCTTTTGAGATCCTTGATTTGATCTCCCTAGCCTCTAATTATTTTCTTCACGGCTCCCTAGATGCAGCTAGTTTGTCAGCCCTAACAGCAGCCAATGCTGTTTTTGCCCGCAGAGTCCTGTGGCTAAAGATATGGAACGCGGACAGTGCCTCCAAGAAATCCCTGTCCACACTTCACTTCCATGGTCTTCGCCTGTTTGGAGAATCCCTGGACAAACTCATATCTGAGACGATGGGTGGAAAAAGTACCATTCTTCCAGAAAAGCAGCCTGTATCCAGGAATTTTAAAAAATCTTCTTGGCGCAGGCAGTCTTTTCGGCCCGGCTCCCAAAAACCTTCAGTACAAGGATCGTCCCAACGCTCAGATCGAGGATCCGGCCCCTCAAGGGGCTCTTCTTGGCGTTCCCACTCCAAACAACCTAAACCTAAGGGACCTCGCCCTGCACAAGCCCCCTCAGCATGACACCAGGTATCCCTCAGATCCGACTCCTGTTGGAGAGCGGCTTCTGCTTTTTCGGGATATCTGGCTAGACCACACTCACGATGCTTGGGTTCGAGAAATCGTCACCTCAGGTTACAAGATCGATTTCAATTCCCTGCTGGCCAGCAGGTTTCTGCGTTCTCGTCTCCCAAAGTCCGAAACACAAAGCCAGGCCTTATTTCAGGCCATAGCCTCATTACAAAAAGCAAACGTTATCATTCCAGTGCCCCTGGAACAGCGCGGCAAAGATTTCTATTCAAACCTTTTTGTCGTTCCCAAAAAAGATTGCTCTGTCCGCCCTATCCTGGATCTCAAAAGACTGAACAGATCCGTACGCATTCGGACTTTCCGAATGGAGTTATTGAAAGCAGTACTAGCCGCCATGGAACCGGAAGAATTCCTAGCCTCCATAGATGTTCAAGATGCTTATTTACACATTCCCATATGTGTATCCCATCAACGGTTCCTTCGTTTTGCCGTAGGACACAGTCATTACCAATTCAGGGCCCTCCCCTTTTGGACTGGCCACTACGCCTCGGGTCTTCACAAAGGTCATGGCGGCCGTCATGTCCATTTTGCACCCTAGAGGTGTTCTGGTCGTTCCCTATTTGGACGACCTACTTGTCAAGGGGAGCTCTCCTCAAGTTTGCTCAGAAAGCGTGCAGATATGCTTAGACACGCTGTCAAGGCTAGGGTGGCTTATCAACTTCAACAAGTCATCCCTCATTCCTCATCAGCGCAACACCTTTTTAGGTATGCTGATGCACACGGCTCAGTCCCGGGTTTTTCTTCCAGAAGACGAGGTCTTCCCTCATCCGGGCCGCCCAATCCTTCCGCTCCCGCTGTCACACATACCTTCGGAATGGGATGAGCGTGTTAGGCAAGATGGTGGCAGTCATGGAAGCCGTGTCTTTTGCCCAATTCCATCTGCACCCTCTACAACTGGATCTTTTATCCTTCTGGGACAAGAATCCAGCTTCTCTAGACCGGTCAGTTAGCTTATCTCGGACTGCGCTCAGCTCCCTCGTCTGATGGATTCAAGTCTCCTCCCTATCTCAAGGGAAGTTCCCCCCCCCCCCGGTCCTGTCTACTGGCAAGTAGTCACGACAGATGCCAGCCTCATAGGCTGGGGAGCGGTGTTTCTCCATCACACTGTTCTCGGACGCTGGTCTCCCTCCGAACTCTCCCTTCACATCAACGTTCTAGAGATCAGAGCCATATTTTTGGCCCCTCAGAACTTTCAGCCCTTGCTATTGGGTCTCCCTGTTCGGATCCAGTCAGACAATGCCACGGCTTTGGCTTACATCAACCGTCAGGGCAGCGATGAAAGAAGTATCCAGGATTCTTCTTTGGGCAGAGATGCGCATTCCCATTATTTCAGCTGTCCATATTCCGGGAGTAGACAACTGGGCCGCAGATTTTCTCAGCAGACAGGGTCTAGCGGCAGGGGAATGGTCCCTCCAAGACGAAGTGTTCCATCAGATCACTCTTCGTTGGGGACTCCCAGATGTGGACCTCATCGCGTCTCGGATGAACGCCAAGGTACATCCCTTCATATCCCGGTCGAAAGACCCGCTAGCGCTCGGCTCTGACGCTCTAGTCTTCCCGTGGTTGCAGTTTCGCCTGCCCTACATCTTCCCTCCGTTTCCTCTCATTCCGAGTGTAATCAAGAAAATCAAGGCGGAAGGAATTCCCGTGATCCTCGTGGCCCCGGACTGGCCCAGGAGAGCCTGGTACCCAGAGCTTCTCCAACTTCTCAGCGACACTCCCTGGCGTCTTCCCGACCGCCCGGATCTTCTGTCGCAAGGTCCAAAATTTCACCAGAATACAGCACAGCTGCATTTGACGGCGTGGCGCTTGAATCCTTGATTCTAGCCAAGTCAGGTCTGTCTTCTAAGGTAGTTCATACCATGCTTAATGCTCGGAAGCCCTCCTCCGCCAGTATCTATCACAGGACCTGGAAGACCTATCTTTCCTGGTGTGACCGTCATCACCGGTCGCCCCTTGTTTTTTCAATCCCTGATGTGCTTGCCTTTCTGCAAGACGGTCTGGACTCGGGACTAGCCCTCAGTACCCTTAAAGGTCAAGTTTCTGCCTTGTCAATTTTTTTCCAGAAGCAGCTGGCTTCTCTCCCTCAGGTCCGTACCTTTCTTCAAGGGGTAGCGCATTTGGTCCCTCCTTATCGCCACCCCTTAGATCCCTGGGATCTGAATCTGGTTCTCTGACCTCTTCAGCTTCCTCCTTTTGAACCTTTAAGAGAAATCTCTCTTCAACGTCTCTCTTGGAAGGTTTCCTTTTTAGTCGCAATTACCTCTATCAGACGAGTGTCCGAACTGGCGGCCCTTTCCTGTCGCTCACCTTACCTGATATTCCATCACGATAAGGTGGTCCTTCGGCCTTCCCCCGCCTTTCTTCCGAAGGTCGTATCTTTTCCACTTGAACGAAGACATTGTGTTGCCGTCATTCTGTCCGGCCCCGGTCCACTCCTTTTGAAAAAGCCCTTCAGACTCTAGATCTTGTTAGGGATCTGCGGATCTACATCTCCAGAACAGCGCTGTTGTGCAAGTTCAATGCCCTCTTCGTCCTCTCAGAAGGACACAAAAAGGGCAACCAGGCTTCTAAATCCACGATTTCTCGATGGATCAGGACTGCCATCTGTGAGGCATACAAAGCAAGAGGTTCTGTTCCCCCTCAATCTGTGCGAGCCCACTCTATGCGAGCAGTGGGTGCTTCCTGGGCTATCCGCCATCAGGCTTCGGCGGCCCAACTTTGCAAGGCCGCTACCTGGTCCAGTGTGCACACGTTTACAAAATTCTACAGCGTGCATACGCATGCCTCCGCGGATGCTGCTCTTGGAAGACAAGTCCTTCAGGCGGCAGTGGCCCATTTATAAGTGGCCACTGCTCGGTTTGTTGACAGTGCTTGATATGTGTTCCCTGCAGTTGCAGTTGTTAGTCATCTCTTAGTCGGATGTTATACACTGTTAATAGTTCAGTTCCCACCCAGGGACTGCTTTGGGACGTCCCACTGTCTGTGTCCCCCAATGAAAAGGCGAGAAAGGAAAGGACATTTTTGTGTACTCACCGTAAAATGTCTTTCTTTGTCGCTCCATTGGGAGACCCAGACAATTGGGTGTATAGCTTCTGCCTCCGGAGGCCACACAAAGTATTACACTTAAAAGTGTAAAGCCCCTCCCCTTCTGCCTATACACCCCCCCGTGAGTCACGGGCTCCTCAGTTTTTATGCTTTGTGCGAAGGAGGCACACATGCACGCATAGCTCCACAATTTAGTCAGCAGCAGCTGCTGACTATTTCGGATGGAAGAAAAGTGGGCCCATATAGGGCCCCCAGCATGCTCCCTTCTCACCCCACTCTGGTCGGCGGTGCGGTTAAGGTTGAGGTACCCATTGCGGGTACATAGGCAGGAGCCAACATGCTGTTTTCCTTCCCCATCCCCTAGGGGCTCTGGGTGAAGTGGGATCCTATCGGTCTCCAGACACTGGGACCGTGCTCCCTCCGCAGCCCCTGGGGAATCTGCTGGACAGGAGCTGGGTATCGTCAGGGACAAGGCCCTGCTACTGTGAGGTACTCTGTGTCCCCTTGGGGACAGCGCATGGAGCGCTTGTGTCATACACGCTGCAGCACTGCTGGGTGTGTTAGTGCGCCGGGACTACCGCGCTGACCGCGCTTGTTTGCCGGCCGCGCTTATAACTTTAGTCCCCGGCTTTTGCGGCCTAGTACCGCATATTCCCGCCCCCGGGCCTGTCAGTCAGGGGAAGGGAGGGACGCTGCACTGGACGTCAGCGCTGAGGGCTGGAGCATACTTTGTATCCTCCTCCCCCCTCACTGAGCACAGTGGGACACCAGATTCCCGCACTTTCTTGGGCACGCCCACGGCCCCCTCCTCCTCACAGAACGCTGGCAGCCATTCCTGTCAGCACTTCTGAAGCTAGAGAGGAGAGACAAACGGCTCTGGGAGATCCAGGCAGGGAATCTGGTGGTCACACAACCGCTTTGGGCGGTCGGTAAGCCGCACCTGTTTCTAGGTGCTGGCCCCCCTGGGTGCCGAAGTGTATATATATAGGTTTATATGCTATACATTTACTCTGTATGGTCGCACTGGTTTTTGGCTATATACCCTCCCAGATTGTACGCAGAGGAGACAACAGCATGTCGTCTGCAAATAGCAAGGGTGCCAAAGCACAGGCTTACTTTGCAACCTGTACCTCATGTGCGGCTATGCTACCTGCAGGTTCCACCTACCCTCATTGTGTGCAATGCTCGGCACCTATGGTAC
Organism: Anomaloglossus baeobatrachus; assembly: GCF_048569485.1. Lineage (NCBI taxonomy): Eukaryota > Metazoa > Chordata > Amphibia > Anura > Aromobatidae > Anomaloglossus > Anomaloglossus baeobatrachus. The sequence continues at coordinate 91,321,422 of NC_134356.1, read as the reverse complement.
TTACTCAGCCGGAGCCTCAGCCACTAGTGGGACCCTCGGCCCAGGTAGAAACACCGGCTGCCACTGTCCAGGTGACAGGGACGGAGTTTGCAGTATTCGCTGACAAACTTTCTGAGACTATGGATAAATGGTCTGCTAAGATACTAGAAGCTTTGCAGTCCAGACCTGTAACACAGGCCCCGGGCACTGTTGAATCATTGACCCCAGGCCCCCCGCGGTTGGAGCAGCAAAGTGCTCCTGGGGTGACTCTCATAGGTCTCAAGGTGAGGTCTCTGACGCGGAACGCAGTCCCAGACCACCTAAGCGGGGTCGCTGGGAGCTTCCCTCGACTTCATCACACTGCTCAGGGTCTCAGCAGGAGGACTCTCTAGAGGATGAAGCGGAGGGGGCAGATCAGGACTCTGATCCTGAAGCCGCTCTCAACCTAGATACACCAGAAGGGGACGCCATAGTGAACGACCTTATAGCGTCCATCAATCAGGTGTTGGATCTTTCTCCCCCAGCTCCTCCAATTGAGGAGTCCGCTTCTCAGCAGGAGAAATTCCGTTTTAGGTTTCCCAAGCATACAATGAGTATGTTCCTGGATCACTCCGATTTCAGAGAGGCAGTCCAGAAACACCGAGCTTGTCCAGATAAGCGCTTTTCTAAGCAACTTAAGGACACACGTTATCCCTTTCCCCCTGACGTTGTCAAGGGTTGGGCTCAGTGTCCCAAGGTGGATCCTCCAGACTGGCGGCTAGATCCATAGTTGCAGTGGAAGATGGGGCCTCACTCAAAGATGCCACTGACAGACAGATGGAGCTCTGGTTGAAATCCATCTATGAGGCTATCGGCGCGTCCTTTGCTCCGGCATTCGCAGCCGTTTGGGCGCTCCAAGCTATCTCAGCTTGTCACTCGCAGATTAATGCAGTCACACGGGCCTCTGCTCTGCAGGTGGTGTCATTAACCTCTCAGGCGTCGGCGTTTGCGTCATACGCCATTAATGCTGTCTTGGACTCTACGAGCCGTACGGCGGTAGCATCCGCCAATTCGGTGGCAGTCCGCAGGGCCATGTGGCTACGTGAATGGAAGGCAGACTCTGCCTCCAAAAAGTTCTTAACCGGGTTGCCATTTTCTGGCGACCGCCTGTTTGGTGAGCGATTGGATGAAATCATTAAACAATCCAAGGGAAAGGACTCATCCTTACCCCAGTCCAAACCAAAAAGACCTCAACAACGGAAGGTACAATAGAGGTTTCGGTCCTTTCGGCCCGCGGGCAGGTCTCAATTCTCCTCGTCCAACAGGCCACAGAAGGGTCAGACGAACTCCGATTCATGGCGGTCTAAGTCACGTCCTAAAAAGACCGCCAGAGGAACCGCTCCCAAAGCGGCCTCCTCATGACTTTCGGCCTCTTCACGCCGCATCCTCGGTCGGTGGCAGGCTCTCCCGCTTTTGCGACGCCTGGTTGCCACAGGTACAAGACCGTTGGGTGAGAGACATTCTGTCTCACGGTTACAGGATAGAGCTCAGCTCTCGTCCTCCGACTCGTTTCTTCAGAACATCTCCGCCCCCCGAGCGAGCCGATGCTCTTCTTCAGGCGGTGTGCACTCTGAAGGCAGAAGGAGTGGTGATCCCTGTTCCTCTTCAGCAACAGGGTCACGGTTTTTACTCCAACTTGTTTGTGGTGCCAAAAAAGGACGGATCTTTCCGTCCTGTTCTGGACCTAAAACTGCTCAACAAACACGTGAAAACCAGGCGGTTCCGGATGGAATCGCTCCGCTCCGTCATCGCCTCAATGTCCCAAGGAGATTTCCTAGCATCAATCGACATCAAAGATGCTTATCTCCACGTACCGATTGCACCAGAGCATCAGCGCTTCCTGCGTTTCGCCATCGGGGACGAACACCTTCAGTTCGTGGCACTGCCTTTCGGCCTGGCGACAGCACCACGGGTCTTCACCAAGGTCATGGAAGCAGTTGTAGCAGTCCTACACTCTCAGGGACACTCGGTGATCCCTTACTTAGACGATCTGCTTGTCAAGGCACCCTCCCGAGTGGCATGCCAACACAGCCTGGACATTGCTCTGGAGACTCTTCAGAGATTCGGGTGGATCATCAATTTCACAAAGTCAAATCTGACACCGGCCCAATCACTGACATATCTTGGCATGGAGTTTCATACTCTTCCAGCGATAGTGAAGCTTCCGCTGGACAAACAGCGTTCACTACAGACAGGGGTGCAATCTCTACTTCAAGGCCAGTCACACCCCTTGAGGCGCCTCATGCACTTCCTAGGGAAGATGATGTCAGCAATGGAGGCAGTTCCTTTTGCGCAGTTTCATCTGCGTCCACTTCATTGGGACATTCTCCGCAAGTGGGACAGGAAGTCGACGTCCCTCGACAGGAACGTCTCCCTTTCTCAGGCAGCCAAAGCCTCTCTTCGGTGGTGGCTTCTTACCACTTCATTGTCGAAGGGGAAATCCTTCCTACCACCATCCTGGGCGGTGGTCACGACGGACGCGAGCCTGTCAGGGTGGGGAGCGGTCTTTCTCCACCACAGGGCCCAGGGTACCTGGACTCAGCCAGAGTCCTCCCTGCAGATCAATGTTCTGGAGATAAGGGCAGTGTATCTTGCCCTAAAAGTGTTCCAGCCGTGGCTGGAAGGCAAACAGATCCGAATTCAGTCGGACAACTCCACAGCGGTGGCATACATCAACCACCAGGGCGGCACACGCAGTTGGCAAGCCTTCCAGGAAGTCCGGCGGATTCTGCTGTGGGCGGAAGCCACTGCATCCGCCATATCCGCAGTTCACATCCCGGGCGTAGAAAACTGGGAAGCAGACTTTCTCAGTCGCCAGGGCATGGACGCAGGGGAATGGTCCCTTCACCCGGACGTATTTCAAGAGATCTGTTGCCGCTGGGGGATGCCGGACGTCGACCTAATGGCGTCCCGGCACAACAACAAGGTCCCGGCATTCATGGCACGGTCTCAAGATCACAGAGCTCTGGCAGCAGACGCATTAGTTCAGGATTGGTCGCAGTTTCAACTGCCTTATGTGTTTCCTCCTCTGGCACTGTTGCCCAGAGTGTTACGCAAGATCAGGTCAGACTGCCGCCGCGCCATCCTCGTCGCTCCAGACTGGCCGAGGAGGTCGTGGTACCCGGATCTGTGGCATCTCACGGTGGGTCAACCGTGGGCACTACCAGACCGACCAGACTTGCTGTCTCAAGGGCCGTTTTTCCATCTGAATTCTGCGGCCCTCAACCTGACTGTGTGGCCATTGAGTCCTGGATCCTAGCATCTTCAGGGTTATCTCAAGAGGTCATTGCCACTATGAGACAGGCCAGGAAACCAACGTCCGCCAAGATCTACCACAGGACGTGGAGAATATTCTTATCCTGGTGCGCTGATCAGGGTTTTACTCCCTGGCCATTTGCCTTGCCCACTTTTCTTTCCTTCCTTCAATCCGGATTGGAAAAGGGTTTGTCGCTCGGTTCTCTTAAGGGACAAGTCTCAGCGCTCTCTGTGTTTTTCCAGAAGCGCCTAGCCAGACTTCCAAAGGTGCGCACGTTCCTGCAGGGGGTTTGTCACATAGTTCCTCCTTACAAGCGTCCGTTAGAACCCTGGGATCTGAACAGGGTGCTGATGGCTCTTCAGAAACCACCTTTTGAGCCAATGAAGGATATTTCTCTTTCACGCCTTTCGCAGAAAGTGGTCTTCCTAGTAGCAGTCACATCACTTCGGAGAGTGTCTGAGCTAGCAGCGCTGTCATGCAAGGCTCCTTTTCTGGTGTTTCACCAGGACAAGGTGGTTCTGCGTCCGGTTCCGGAATTTCTCCCTAAGGTGGTATCCCCCTTTCATCTCAATCAGGATATCTCCTTAACTTCTCTTTGTCCACATCCAGTTCACCAATGTGAAAAGGATTTGCACTTGTTGGATCTGGTGAGAGCACTCAGATTCTACATTTCTCGTACGGCGCCCCTGCGCCGCTCGGATGCACTCTTTGTCCTTCTCGCTGGCCAGCGTAAAGGGTCACAGGCTTCCAAATCAACCCTGGCTCGGTGGATCAAGGAACCAATTCTCGAAGCCTACCGTTCCTCTGGGCTTCCGGTTCCCTCAGGGCTGAAGGCCCATTCTACCAGAGCCGTGGGTGCGTCCTGGGCTTTGCGGCACCAGGCTACGGCTCAGCAGGTGTGTCAGGCGGCTACCTGGTCGAGTCTGCACACTTTCACGAAACACTATCAGGTGCATACCTATGCTTCGGCAGATGCCAGCCTAGGTAGGCGAGTCCTTCAGGCGGCGGTTGCCCACCTGTAGGAAGGGGCCGTTTTACGGCTCTATTACGAGGTATTATTTTACCCACCCAGGGACTGCTTTTGGACGTCCCAATTGTCTGGGTCTCCCAATGGAGCGACAAAGAAGAAGGGAATTTTGTTTACTTACCGTAAATTCCTTTTCTTCTAGCTCCAGTTGGGAGACCCAGCACCCGCCCCTGTTCCCTTCGGGCTGTTGTTCTTTGTGTACACATGTTGTTCATGTTGAATGGTTTTCAGTTTTCCGAACTTCCTTCGGATTGAATTACTTTAGACCAAATTATAAGTTTCCTCCTTCCTGCTTTTGCACCAAAACTGAGGAGCCCGTGACTCACGGGGGGGTGTATAGGCAGAAGGGGAGGGGCTTTACACTTTTAAGTGTAATACTTTGTGTGGCCTCCGGAGGCAGAAGCGATACACCCAATTGTCTGGGTCTCCCAATTGGAGCTAGAAGAAAAGGAATTTACGGTAAGTAAACAAAATTCCCTTCTTCTTGGAGCCTTTCATTGGGGGGGGACACAGCTCCCACCCTTGTGTTTTCGTTGTTCTTCTCCTACTGCTTTTACACCAAACTAAGCTAGTTTCCTGCCTAGCTACGGTAGGGTATATGCTGTGGGAGGAGGAGCAAACACTTTTGCAAATCTAGTGTCACGCCTCCCCTGGAGACATCATAATACCCACTGTCTGTGTCCCCCAATGAAAGGCTCCAAGAAAGACATTTTATGGTGAGTACACAAAAATGTCATTTTATAGGTATTAAAAAACAAAACTAAGTATTCCACTGCAGCTGCTCAGGATATTTCTGTAGGTTTGCTTGATAGTCTTCTGCAGAATTATGAATGTAGCTCTGAATTATAAATTACTCCAGATCAGTGTATATTAAGTATTGTGTTTTCCACACTTCTCGAACGCTCATTAGATCTTAAAATTAAAGGGAAAAGGACGCTAGTGCGTTCTTTAAATACTAATTTATTTTCGTCCTGTTACCTAGACATTATAGGAAGCGGTCATCATCACGTGGCCGTTCCGGAAGCCGATCTAAAAGTCGCTCACCACCTGACAAGAGATCCAAAAGAGATGACCGCCGTTCAAGGAGTCGAGACAGAGATAGGAGGAGAGAGCGATCACGCAGTAGGGATCGCAGAAGATCGCGCTCCAGAGACAGGAAGCGTCCACTGTACGTCTCATTTATAGTTTTAATAGTTTTCTGTAATTTTATTGGACGTGCCTTTGTTTCTTGTGTATGGATGCGAGCGTGTAAATGTATTGTGTTTACTTGTAACATGAAGAGCATTGTTTTGTTGTCGGTCACGCCTGTTGGTTTGTTGCATATCTGCTTCACCCTTGAAGAGTGTGCTACAAATTATTATTATTTTTTTTTTTTAATTTAAATTATTATGCTAATAGCCGTCGGCCAAGCAGAGAAAGAGAGCGCAGTCGGGAGAGAAGAAGATCCCGAAGTAGGGAGCGGAGGCGATCAAGAAGCAAGAGTCGTGGTAAACGTTCACGATCTCCCAGCCCTAGCAAAACTAAAAAGGGAGAAAAAAGGTAATGTAACCCCTTATTGTCATGAAATTTAATATTTTCCCTTGTATTGATCAGCTGTAATCTGCAAAGGAACCCAGCTATTAATAACTGTGCTTTCAAGTAACATATCAGAATAAGCTGTTTTATGTGTGTATACTGTATAAGGAAGACCACCACTTCTGGCCATTATGTGCTTTGTATCCTTTAGATTTCCCGATGATCTTCAGTCCGATGGGTGTCCTATTTTGCAGCTCTTATATTCGGACGTCCTATTTTGCAGCTCCTATCCCCCTTTCGGTGCGGATCGCCATCCTTCTTTAATGATTGACGTGGATGTTACCTCCGCCGCTATCCACGTAGCCGGGCAAATCTCATGCTTGTGTAGAGACATTAGCGGCACTTCACTCTGCCCTATTGCAGACAGTGTCAAAAACATTGGTGCGCCTGCGCGAGCCGGCGAGTTTTCTGTGCAAGCGCGAGATATTACTCGGCAATGTGGATGATGTCACCTTGGTCATCCTCGTAGCTGGGCAAAATCTTGCACCAGCGCAGAGATGTTGCTGGCTCACACATGTGCACTTCACTCTGAGCTACTGCGGGCAGAGCCAAAACATAAATGGGCATGCGCTAGCCACAGTTTTCCTGCTTCTCATTACCGAAGCAAGATTTTGCGCAGTGATGAGGATGAAGTCACCTGCGTCATCCATGTAGACGGGTACAATCTTGCGCCTTCACAAAGAACTTACCGACTCGCACACCAATGTTTTCCGCTTTGCCCGCAATAGGGCAGAGAAACGTGTGCCTGCATGAGCTGACCATGCCGGCTCGAGAGATTTTACCTGGCTACGTGGATTGTGCTGGAGGCGTCATCCACGTTAATCATCAAAGGAGGACAGCGATCAGCGTCGAAAGGAAGAACAGAAGCCTTCAAAATAGGATGCCCATCGGGACGAAAGATTAGCATACATGGCTGGAGATTCTATAATGGCATTTGTGAGTGTCAGGGGATAACGTGCAGCTTTTATAGAATGCAGAACAGGTGCTCTTTAATATGCTAGTTTTGGTTTAGAGCTCAAAAATCTGGTGACAGGTTCCCTTTAAGGTGAAAACGGGCTTAGCAGTATGAGGTTAATAGACTGTCTGGTTCCCCATAGAAAGAGAAATGTTATTTGTAGCTATGTATGTAATCTGATGGATAGGAAGCTGCTAACAGACCAACATTGGCCTTTGCTGGAGGATGGTAATATAAAATGCTCGCCAGACAGATGAATAACCATGAATTTAATACTATTTCTCTCCACCCTCCCATAAGTCTTATGGTTTGATGTCCATATATTCTAATAGGGCAGATACACAGGCGTAATCTTTAGGAAATAACCCCTTTAATTATGTAATGCCTTTTTGTTTGGGTTTTTTTTTATTCAACACTTGCATATTCTTCATCCTTTTTCCAGGTCAAAATCAAAAGAAAAAACTGATGTTTCAGAAGCAACAAAGGAAAAGAAAAAAGAAGATAAAGAAGAAGATAAAGACAAGGAAAAGGATGTCAGTGTGAGTATATGTGATTCATGTGTTATTTTAATGAAAATAGGAAATACATGTTGACGTGAAGAAAGTTGGTCATTTTTTTTTTTTTTTTTTTTACATTCCTTTTTACTTTATTTTTTTTATTTCCTTTTTGGGAACTTGAACCTGCAATTGCTTATACTGGTGATTTCACAGATTTTCAACATTGTGGTTCTCCTAGGAAGTCCAGCCTATGCTTTAGTGTTACAGGAAGACTATGATGTAACTTTTGGGATTTTTCATTGACCATAGTAACCCATCGCTTTCCTGCCATCGTATTGCAGGGAACAGATGGGGTCGATGGGAAAGTGTGCATGTTTACTGGGGGTTAATTGCTGCTGTCAGAGAATGTGAACGACATTTAAATGGTTAAACTACAGCGATCTGCAGATGCTCCAGTCTCTGCAATACCAAAAAGATCCCAGTGGTCAAAAACACCAATAGACAAGGTAAAAGGAAGACCAATGGTAAAGAAGAGACCAGAAACAAGTTCTAAGGGAAATACAAAATCCATTTTAATAAAGTATACGTGACATAAGGACAGACAGTGGTGACGAATAAGATCTAAAAATCGCCATACACAAAGTTGCACAAACACCACCTGCAGATGTAATGGGGCTGCTAGACACAAAAGGGTTAATCAGAAACCCAATAGCCAAAGGGTTGGGAGATCATGTAGTAAATAATGAACTAATTATAGTCACCCATGTGTTTCTCTCCCTATAATGATTGATTGCTCTCCGTGAGAGAAACAAAATTAAAATTTTGTAGTTGTGATACCTTTTAATGGCTAACTAAAATAAATTATGATGTTATAAAGCAAGCTTTCGAGACATCTCAGGTCTCTCCCTATATAAACGCCAAAGTAACATGTCACTAAATAAGCGTATAAAAGGAAATACCTTGAGACATGTTAGAAAGTGCCAGCAGGTAGGCAGGTGGCGGTGAGCGGGGCCTCGACACGCGTTTCAACGGGCGGGGCTTCGTCAGGATAAAATGTGTTTCCTCTGCGCTGCGTCAATGGACGATAAGGACTTCAAATGGATTAAGTTGAAAATGGTTTATTTGTCTACGTATTTCAAGGCAATCTAGCCCCTTATTCAAGACAAAATCATATGATACTATGGATAATCCATTTTGTGTCCTTGTCCATTGAGGCAGCTCAGAGGAAACACATTGTATCATGATAGGATACTTTCTTGGTGTGTATCACCCGCGGATATGCAGCAGCCTGTTACACGCATTAGTAGTTCTGTCCCATACAGCTATCCCAGGTGAGTAGATAATAATCTAATCCCTACCACTATTGTAACCAATTAAGGCTATGTGCGCACGTAGCGTTTGTCCCTGCAGAAATTTCTGCAGCGATTTGAACAGCACACGTGCGCTTCAAATCGCTGCAGAAAGAGTCCGTAATGAAAAAAAATAAGCCGATTCCATGCGCTCTGAATGCAGCCCCTCCCATAGACAGGGCAGGAGCTGCAGGCAGAGCGCAGGAAAAGTGTCTTGTCACTTCTTAGACCGCGCGCTTTGGGCAGCAGCTGAAGCGCTGCGCTCTAAGACGCCACGTGCACACGGCTCCTGCATAATCTTCATAGATTATGCTGGGGACGCAGGACGCGTGCAGTTACGCTGCGGTGCAGATCGCAGCGTAACTACATGCAAATACGCAACGTGCTCACATAGCCTAAGACCCTATTGCGCTTGTTTTCTGCATTAGTTTCTTCATTACAGGCAGATGCCAGCTATGTAATTCAGCCAACATCTGCCTGGTATGAAGCAGGCCCAACTCCTGAGCCTGGTTTATATATTCTTTATCAACCAATGACAAAACATTGTAACCAAGCTATCTTTTGTACACTCAGAATTTTGACCAAAATAAGCTTGAAGAAGAAATGAGGAAACGTAAAGAAAGAGTAGAAAAATGGCGGGAAGAGCAACGTAAGAGAGTTGTGGAAAGCATTGGAGAACTGAGGAAAGAAGTTGAAGAAATGAGACAAGGAAAGAAATGGAGCTTAGAAGATGACGATGGTATATATTTTTTGTACTAATAGTTTTTTATTTTAAGCTGTGTTTACAATATTTTAATATATTTTTTTTATTATTTTTTATCTCAGATGATGAAGATGAATCAACTGAGGAAGAAAAGGAAGACCAGGAAGAAGAGGATGAGGAGTTGGATCCTCTGGATGCTTACATGGAAGAGGTCAAAGAAGAAGTAAAGAAGTTTAACATGGGCAGTGTGAAAGGTGGAAGTGAAAAGGTTAGGTCTGATAATCTGACTTCTTACACATATAATACCTTAGGTTTATGTAGAAGTGCAGCAGAGAGATAATCCTAGTATTGACTTTTGTCTTAAAGGGAACCAGTCACCAGTTTTTTTCCCTATTAAACCAAAAATATCACCTTCTACAGCTCCTGTGCTGAATTCTAGGAAGGTGCACCTTGTTGCTGGCCCACCTTGCAGACCCCCTAAAAGAACTTTATAAAATCTTACCGTTTCCTATGCAAATGAGTTTGGTTGGTCAGATGGGCGGGCTCTAATTCGACTCCTGTCCCCCCTCCTGCCGCTTTCACCGTCCCCCAGTCATGATTTACATGGATGACGCTGCCTCCTTCATCGTCCACGCTCCTGGAGTCTCGCGCAGGTGCATTTCGCTGTGCCCCTATCGTGGGGCTGAGCATAGTTTCCCTCGCGCGAGCACCGGTGATGTAGTCGCGCAGGCGCGAGACTATGGGTGGCGCTGTGTATGACCTCAGCAGTGTCATCATTGTACCTGCCCATAATCTCGCTCCTGCACAACTACATCACTGGCGCCCGCGCGGGGGAAACTTTATGCTCAGCGAAATGCGCCTGCGCGAGACTCCAGCAGCGTGGAGGGGGGCAGCGTCATCCATGTAAATCATGTCTGGGGGACAGCGAACAGCGGCAGGAGGGGGGACAGGAGACGAATTAGAGCCCGCCCATCTGGCCAACCAAACTAATTTGGAAACTGTAAGATTTTATAAAGTTCTTTTAGGGGTCTGCAAGGGGGGCCAGCAACAAGGTGCACCTTCATAGAATGCAGCACAGGAGCGGCAGAAAGTGATTTTTGTTTCAATAGGGAAAAAACTGGTGACCGGTTCCCTTTAAAACACAACTAATGGCAGACAGCAGAATTGATACAGCACCTAAAAGGGAGCTTAAAGTGATACAAGATTTATTCTAGCAATGATAAAACTTACAGAAAAGTTCTTAAGATTTTCTCAAAACCTACTTAATCCTGTGCACCGCGCTGTAAGCCCAATATCAGACCAGCCCTTGTGATTCCAGCGGCTGTAATTGTTCTCACGTAGACAAGAGCTTCCTCATCCTACCGGTGTACCAGCAGTGATGGAGGGCTGGCTGTCGAGCACCGTTCATTAGCTAGCTCCCTTCTGTGTCTACCTCTGCCATGAAAAGCTTTAATTTTTCTAATGCTTTATATTTTTTATCACAGAAAACTGGCGCAACAGTAACAAAGGTAGTTACTGTAGTGACAACGAAGAAGGTTGGTGTAGAGACCACAAAGAATAAAGGAGAGCTTATGGAGAATGATCAAGATGCTATGGAGGTAATAATCAGCGGCATATGTTCTTCAATGTGGACTTTGACATGTTATAATTATTCATGAATAAATTTGGGATTATTATACATTCACCTTTAACCCCTTCACGACCTTGGACACACCGGTATGTTCAAGGTCGTCTCGCTCTCTTTGATGCGGGCCCATGTGCTGAACCTGCACCTTTTCTTTGCACATGTCGGCTGATCTGATAATCCGACGCGCCTCTTAACAGTGGGGGGCAGATTGGAGATCCACCCGCTGCTATATAGTTAAATCCCACTGTTAATCTCGGACAGTGGGATTTAACACTCATTGGCGGGGTTCCATGCCCCGCACCCATCGGTGGCCACATGACGTGATTTCAGGGCGCTGATGTGTTGGCATGACAGCCAGGGGTCATCTGATGAACCTGATCACTGTCATTAATTCTGGCTTAGTACAAATAAAGGAAACTAAAATGTGATCAAAAAGTTGTATATTTCCAAAAATGGGACGAGTAGAAATTCTAGCTTGTCTCGCAAATACAAGCCAGCATACATCTCCATCTATAGAAAAATAAAGGTATGGGTGTCAGAGTATGGTGAACCCTGCTGTAAAAGTAATAGCTTGTGCTAAAGTAAAAAAACATGTAAAAAAACAAAAAAAAAAAACCCCCATATATAAATGTCCTGCGGGATAAACATGAGACAAGCAAAACTGCAATTTCAAATGCTGTTTATTGTTCACCCAATGGGTATTTTGTTTTTTTTTGTTTATGGTTTACCTAATGGAATTGTAATTGCTGTGAATTTTTGTGTTGTGGTGTGGTTTATTTTTTATTTTTATTTTTCTTATTAAGTTGCCAACTGAAGAGTGTAATAAAAGTGATCTTAAAATTCTATGTACCACAAAACTGGACTAATAAAATACAGCGGAACCTCGGTTTACGAGTAACCCAGTTTGCGAGCATTTTCGTATACGAGCAAAGCTTGCTGTAAATTTGTAACTCCGTTTACGAGCAAGCTTTGCCATAAGAGCAAATACTCACCGCACACCGGTTCCGTACTCTCACTGCGCTCTGACCCGCTCTTGCAGTCCACATACACACACACACACACACACACACACACCTATTCCTCCCAGTTCTTGTAGTCCGCTGGTACAGGATGTGTGTCGGGTAACCATCGCGACGATGGAGGAACTTCCGCTGTTAGACGCTACTCAAAGGCAGCACACTGACCAATCCGAGGCAAGCGGCTCCTGCCTTTGACGTCAGCGCGCTGGCAGCGGAAGTTCCTCCATCGTCGCGATGGTTGCCCAAGACACATCCTCTACCAGCGAACTACAAGAACCAGGAGGCCGGCGAGGGAACGGACGGTAAGGAGAGCATAATGTATGCGTGTGTGGAATGGCACAATAGCGGACCAGAATGGGACATTGAACAAGTTGTGGAACGAATTGTCTGAGCTTGCATTATGTCCTATGGGAAATGTTGCTTTCTTTGTCGCTCCATTGGGAGACCCAGACAATTGGGTGTATAGCTTCTGCCTCCGGAGGCCACACAAAGTATTACACTTTAAAAAGTGTAACCCCTCCCCTCTGCCTATACACCCTCCCGTGCATCACGGGCTCCTCAGTTTTATGCTTTGTGTTGAAGGAGGCACACATTCACTCATGCTCCCATTCTAGTCAGCAGCAGCTGCTGATTGTATCGGATGGAAGAAAAGAGGGCCTCTAACAGGGCTCCCGGCATGCTCCCTTCTCACCCCACTAAGTCGGCGGTGTTGTTAAGGTTGAGGTACCCATTGCGGGTACACAGGCTGGAGCCACATGCCGTTTTCCTTCCCCATCCCTTAGGGGCTCTGGGAGAAGTGGGATCCTTTCCGGTCATCCAGGCACTGGGACCGGGCTCCCTCCGCAGCCCCTGTGGGATTCTGACGGACAGGAGACTGAGTATCATCAGGGACAGGGCCCTGCATCTACAGGTACTCTGTGTCCCCTTGGGGATGGTGCATGGAGCACCTTGGCCTCAGACGCTGCAGCGACTGCGGTGTTGGTATGAGACCGGGACTACCGCGCCGACCGCGCCTGCTTGCCGGCCGCGGTTTTAACTTTAGTCCCCGGCTTTTGCGGCCTAGTGCATTAAACTCCTGCCCCCGGGCCTGCCAGTCAGGGGTAAGGGCGGGACGGTCGGTCTGACGCCGACAGTGAGGGCTGGAGCACACGTAGCTGTCCTCCGCCCCCCTCACTAATCACTCTGGGGCCAGATTCCCGCACTTTTGTAGTTACGCCCACGGCTCCCTCCTCCCCTGTGAACGCCGACAGCCATGTTTTAAGCACATTCTGCCGGTGGAGGACTTCTGGCTGCATCTCTGGGAGACCCGAGGCAGGGAATCTGGTGGCCACACACCGCTTGAGCGGTCGGTAAGCCACACCGGTCACCCGGTGCTGGGCCCCATAGAGTGCCGAACTGTATATATATATATTATATTTGTATACACTTTCTCGGTTCGGCTGTACTGTTAGCTTGTGGCTATATATCCCTCAGTGATCACTCTCCTGAAAGACAACAGCATGTCGTTCACAAGGAGCAAGGGTGCCAAGACACAGGGTTACTTTCTTCAGCGCTCTATTGGGAGACCCAGACGATTGGGGTATAGCTACTGCCCTCTGGAGGCCACACAAAGCACTACATTAAAAGTGCAAGGCCCCTCCCCCTCTGGCTATACCCCCCCGTGGTATCACGGGTTCTCCAGTTTTAGCTTTGTGTGCGAAGGAGGTCAGACATTCCATGCATAGCTCCACAGTTTTTAGTCAGCAGTAGCTGCTGACTATTTCGGATGGAAGAAAAGAGGACACATATAGTGTCCCCAGCATGCTCCCTTCTCACCCCTGGATGGTGTTGTAAGGTTGAGGTACCTATTGCTGGTACAGGGCTGGAGCCTGACATGCTGTTTTCCTTCCACATCCCCTGGTAGGGCTCTGTGGAAGTGGGATCCTGCCGGCCTCTCAGCTCTGATGCCGGGCTCCATCCACAGACCCATTAGAACCTGATGGAGACGGAGCAGGAGTACGATCAGGGACAGGCCCTGCATCATACAGGTACTCTGTGTCCCCGGCAGGCACAGACACACTCCGGGCTGGCTGGGTGTTGTAGTGCGCCGGGGACCGCAACGTGGAGTTGGTGTCCCTACAGATTACTGGGGGATTGTTTGTGTTTGGGAACGCAGCGCCGACCCCCTCTGGACCGGGCGGCGCTGCTGTGACTTGTGGTGCGCCGGGGATCCGCCGTCCGCGCTTTTACGGCGGCGGCGGTTATAAATTTAGTCCCCGGCTTTTTGGGCCTAGGACGCCGGCAGCTCCGATTCGTTCCCGCCCCCACCCTGTCATTCAGGGTAGGGGAGAGACGCTGTTCGCTAGCAGCGACGAGGGCTGGAGCCTGTTTTACATGCTCCAGCCCTCTCACTTGGCACAGAGGGAAGCAGGCTTCCCGCTCTTGGCCAGGAACGCCCAGGGCCCGCCCCCCTTCCTCTCTCGAGACGCCGGCAGCCATTACATGCATGCCTGGCTGGAGGAAGGACGCAAGGCTCTGGGAGACCTGGACTGGGGGCTATCTGGCGACCACACACCCGCTTTTTAAGCGGGCGGTAAGCGATTTTCTGTGCTGGTCCCTCTAGTGCCTCACTGTGTATCAGTGTACTGGGTACAGATATATAGTTATTGTATTACTTGCACTGTGAGGTGCGCTTCTGGCTGCATATCCCAGATCGCTCTGTGGAAGCAGCAACATGTCATCCTCAAAACGCAAGGCGGCCAAGGCAAAAAGGGCTGTGTATACTGCGTGTGCTGCATGTGGGGCTAATCTACCAGCAGGCTCCGATGACCCCCATTGTGTGCAATGCTCCGACCCGGTGCTGCTTCGCCAGCCGGAGTCAGGAGAGGTAGCGACCCAGGCTGAGACGCTTGTAAGTTCTGCCCCGGTGACAGGGACAGACTTTGCAGTTTTTGCAGATAATATGTCTGTATCTATGGCAAAAATCCTTGAGACCTTGCAATCTATGCATGGGGCTCAGTCTCTGGGCACGGCGAGGCCTCTGTCCTCAGGTCCCCCTTACTTGGAATGTATCCAGCCCACAGGGGGGTCCCCGGCTTCACAGGCCGAGGATTATGACTCAGATGATGGCCCCAGCCACCCTAAGCGAGCTCGCTGGGAAAGACCCTCGACGTCTTCACACTGCTCAGGGTCTCAGCGCAATCAGTCTCCCTGTGATGTGTCTGATGAGAGTGATCAGGAATCCACTCCTGGAACCCCTCTCAACCTGGATACCCCGGATGGGGATGCCATGGTAAACGACCTTATCTCAGCCATCAATAGGCTGTTGGATATTTCTCCCCCAGCCCCTTCAGCAGAAGAGGCGGCTGCGGAGCAGGAAAAGTTTCGTTTCCTTTATCCCAAGCGTAAATTGAGTGCCTTGTTAGATCACTCTGACTTCAGAGAATCAATCCAGAAGCACGACGCTCACCCAGAAAGGCGTTTCTCTAAACGATCTAAAGATACGCGTTTCCCTTTCCCCCCTGAGGTGGTCAAGCGCTGGACACAGTGTCCAAAGGTAGACCCCCCGATTTCCAAACTTGCAGCTAGATCCATAGTTGCAGTGGAGGATGGCGCTTCACTTAAAGATGCCAATGACAGACAGATGGACCTTTGGTTAAAATCTGTCTATGAAGCTATAGGCGCGTCGTTTGCTCCGGCATTCGCAGCCGTATGGGCACTCCAGGCTATTTCAGCTGGCTTAGCAAAAGTGGATGCTATCATGCATCCAGCAGTGCCGCAAGTGGCGCACCTTACCACGCAGATGTCGGCGTTTGCGTCTTACGCTATCAATGCGGTCCTAGAATCTACCAGTCGCACCTCAATGGCGTCCGCCAATTCGGTAGTTTTGCGCAGAGCCTTGTGGTTAAAGGACTGGAAAGCAGATGCTGGTTCCAAAAAATGTTTAAC
Organism: Anomaloglossus baeobatrachus; assembly: GCF_048569485.1. NCBI lineage: Eukaryota > Metazoa > Chordata > Amphibia > Anura > Aromobatidae > Anomaloglossus > Anomaloglossus baeobatrachus. Next base: position 91,305,469 of record NC_134356.1, on the reverse strand, counting down.
CAGTTTGCCTTTGTCTAGAGATAGACTGTTTGGCGAGCCATTGGCTGACATCATTAAGCAGTCCAAGGGTAAAGACTCCTCTTTACCACAACCCAGAACATCCAAACCTCAGCAGAAAAAGTGGCAGCAGAGGTTTCAGTCCTTTCGAGGTTCGGGCAAGACACCATTTACCTCGTCCAAAGGGACTCAGAGGACGCAAAGAAACTCAGATTCGTGGCGGACTCACACACGCCCCAAGAAAGCAAATGGAGGTACCGCTTCCAAAGCGGCTACCTCATGACTTCCAGCCCCCCCCCCTCCGCATCGCCGGTCGGGGGCAGGCTCTCCCGCTTTTCCGGCATTTGGATGTCACAGGTCAAAGACCGGTGGGTGACGGACATTTTGTCTCGCGGGTACAGAATCGAGTTCAATTCTCGTCCTCCAGCTCGGTTCTTCAGAACCTCCCCACATCCAGACCGAGCAGATGCTCTGCTGCAGGCGGTGGATTCCCTAAAAGCGGAAGGAGTGGTTATCCCAGTCCCTCCTCAGGAACAAGGGCAAGGGTTTTACTCCAATCTCTTTGTGGTTCCAAAAAAGGACGGCTCGTTCCGTCCTGTTCTGGACCTAAAACGGCTCAACAAACATGTGCACGCCAGGAGGTTCCGGATGGAAACCCTCCGCTCTGTCATTGCCTCAATGTCCAGAGGAGACTTCCTTGCCTCAATAGACATCAAAGATGCTTATCTCCACGTGCCAATTGCTACAGAACATCAACGTTTTCTACGTTTTGTGATAGGAGACGACCATTTTCAGTTCGTAGCTCTTCCATTTGGTCTGGCGACAGCCCCACAGGTCTTCACCAAGGTCATGGCGGCGGTGGTAGCAGTCTTGCACTCTCAGGGACACTCGGTGATCCCTTACCTAGACGACTTATTGGTCAAAGCTCCCTCTCAGGAGGCATGTCAGCACAGCCTGAATGCTACGCTGGAGACTCTACAGTCTTTCGGATGGATCATCAACTTTCCAAAGTCGATCCTATCACCGACTCAGTCACTAACGTATCTTGGCATGGAGTTTCATACTCTAGCAGCGATAGTGAAGCTTCCGCTGGACAAGCAGCGGTCACTACAGACAGGGGTGCAATCTCTTCTGCAGGGCCAGTTGCATCCCTTGCGGCGCCTCATGCATTTCCTAGGGAAGATGGTGGCAGCCATGGAAGCAGTTCCCTTTGCGCAGTTTCATCTGCGCCCACTTCAATGGGACATTCTCCGCCAATGGGACGGGAAGTCAACGTCCCTGGACAGGAAAGTCTCGCTTTCCCAGACGGCCAAGGACTCTCTACAATGGTGGCTCCTTCCCACCTCATTATCTCAGGGAAGATCCTTCCTGCCCCCATCCTGGGCAGTAGGTACGACAGATGCGAGTCTGTCGGGGTGGGGAGCAGTGTTTCTCCACCACAGGGCTCAGGGGACGTGGACTCCGCAGGAGTCCACCCTTCAGATCAATGTTCTGGAAATCAGAGCAGTGTATCTTGCCCTACTGGCCTTCCAGCAGTGGCTGGAAGGAAAGCAGATCCGAATCCAATCGGACAACTCCACAGCGGTGGCATACATCAACCACCAAGGAGGGACGCGCAGTCGGCAAGCCTTCCAAGAAGTCCGGCGCATTCTAATGTGGGTGGAGGACAGAGCATCCACCATATCCGCGGTTCACATCCCAGGCGTAGAAAACTGGGAAGCGGACTTCCTCAGTCGCCAGGGCATGGACGCAGGGGAATGGTCCCTTCACCCGGACGTGTTTCAGGAAATCTGTCGCCGCTGGGGAGTGCCGGACGTCGACCTAATGGCATCCCGGCACAACAACAAGGTCCCGGCATTCATGGCGAGGTCGCGCGATCAAAGAGCTCTGGCGGCAGACGCCTTGGTTCAAGATTGGTCGCAGTTTCAGCTCCCTTACGTGTTTCCGCCTCTGGCGCTCTTGCCCAGAGTGCTACGCAAGATCAGATCCGAGTGCAGCCGCATCATACTCGTCGCTCCAAACTGGCCGAGGAGGTCGTGGTATCCGGATCTGTGGCATCTCACGATCGGTCGACCGTGGTCACTGCCAGACCGACCAGACTTACTGTCCCAAGGGCCGTTTTTCCATCAGAATTCTGCGGCCCTGAACCTGACTGTGTGGCCATTGAGTCCTGGATCCTAGCATCTGCAGGATTATCTCAAGGAGTGATTGCCACAATGAGACAAGCTAGAAAGTCGAATTCTGCTAAGATCTACCACAGAACGTGGAAGATTTTCTTATCCTGGTGCTCGGCCCAGGGAGTGTCTCCCTGGCCATTTGCATTACCCAAGTTTCTTTCTTTCCTGCAATCGGGGTTAGAAAAGGGCTTGTCGCTCAGCTCCCTTAAAGGGCAAGTTTCGGCACTATCCGTGTTTTTTCAGAAGCGTCTAGCACGTCTTCCTAAGGTGCGCACGTTCCTGCAGGGGGTCTGTCATATTGTGCCCCCGTACAAGCGACCGTTAGATCCATGGGATCTGAACAGGGTACTAGTTGCTCTCCAGAAGCCGCCCTTCGAGCCTCTGAAGGAAGTTTCCTTTTCTCGGCTGTCGCAGAAAGTGGCGTTTCTTGTTGCCATCACATCGCTTCGGCGAGTGTCTGAGCTGGCAGCTCTGTCATCCAAGGCTCCCTTCCTGGTGTTCCACCAGGACAAGGTTGTGCTGCGCCCCATTCCGGAGTTTCTTCCTAAGGTCGTATCCTTTTTTCATCTTAATCAGGATATTTCCTTGCCTTCTTTTTGCCCTCATCCGGTTCACCGGTATGAAAAGGACTTACGTTTGCTAGATCTGGTGAGAGCACTCAGAATCTACATTTCCCGCACGGCGCCCATACGCCGTTCCGATGCACTTTTTGTCCTTGTCGCTGGTCCGCGCAAGGGGTTGCAGGCTTCTAAAGCCACCCTGGCTCGATGGATCAAAGAACCAATTCTTGAAGCCTACTGTTCTGCGGGGCTTCCGGTTCCTTCAGGGCTGAAAGCCCACTCAACCAGAGCCGTGGGTGCGTCCTGGGCATTACGTCACCAGGCTTCGGCTCAACAGGTGTGCCAGGCAGCTACCTGGTCCAGTCTGCACACTTTCACCAAGCATTATCAGGTGCATACCTATGCTTCGGCGGATGCCAGCTTAGGTAGAAGAGTCCTGCAGGCGGCAGTGACACCCCCATAGGGGAGGGCTGTTTTGCAGCTCTAACATGAGGTATTTATTTACCCACCCAGGGACAGCTTTTGGACGTCCCAATCGTCTGGGTCTCCCAATAGAGCGCTGAAGAAGAAGGGAATTTTGTTACTTACCGTAAATTCCTTTTCTTCTAGCTCTTATTGGGAGACCCAGCACCCGCCCTGTTGTCCTTCGGGATGTTTTTTTGTTGTTTGCGGGTACACATGTTGTTCATGTTGAACGGTTTTTCAGTTCTCCGATGTTATTCGGAGTTAATTTGTTTAAACCAGTTATTGGCTTCCTCCTTCTTGCTTTGGCACTAAAACTGGAGAACCCGTGATACCACGGGGGGGTATAGCCAGAGGGGGAGGGGCCTTGCACTTTTAATGTAGTGCTTTGTGTGGCCTCCAGAGGGCAGTAGCTATACCCCAATCGTCTGGGTCTCCCAATAAGAGCTAGAAGAAAAGGAATTTACGGTAAGTAACAAAATTCCCTTCTTGCACCCTGTACCTCTTGTGCGGCTATGCTACCTGCAGGTTCCCCCTACCCTCACTGTGAGCAATGCTCGGGCCCTGTGGCACTCGCTCAGCCGGAGCCTGGGGCACTGGTGGGACCCTCGGCCCAGGTAGAACCGCCGGTTTCCCCTGTCCAGGTGGCAGGGACAGAGTTTGCAGTTTTAGCTGGAAACTCTCTGAGTCACTGTCACAATCCATGGCTCAGTCTATGGACAAATGGTCTGCTAAGATACTAGAAGCCTTGCAGTCCAGACCGGTCCTTACACAGGCCCCGGGCACTGCGGGATCACCCCCAGGGCCCTCTCGGTCTGCGACGAAGCGTGCGCCTGGGGTGGCCTCTAGTTATTACGTGGAGGACTCCGGCACGGACCGCAGTCCCAGACCGGCTAAGCGGGCTCGATTAGAATCTTCCCCGACTTCATCACGCTGTTTGGGGTCTCAGCTTGAGGACTCTCTAGAGGATGAGGCGGAGGTCGCAGCCCAGGACTCTGACCCTGACGTTGCTCTCAATCTTGATACACCTGAAGGGGACGCCATAGTAAATGACCTTATAGCGTCCATCAATCAGGTGCTAGATCTTTCTCCCCCAACTCCACCTATAGAGGAGTCGGCCGCACAGCAGGAGAAGCACCAGTTTAGGTTGCCCAAACGTACTCTTGAGTGTTTTCTTCGATCACTCGAACTTCAGAGATGCTGTCCAGAAGCACAGGGCTTTCCCGGACAAGCGCTTTACTAAACGCCTTAATGACACACGTTACCCCTTCCCCTCTGACGTAGTTAAGGGTTGGGCTCAATGTCCCAAGGTGGATCCTCCAGTCTCTAGACTGGCGGATAGATCCGTAGTGGCAGTGGCTGACGGTTCAACGCTCAAGGATGCCACGGACAGGCAGATAGAGCTCCTAATGAAATCCATCTATGAAGCCATAGGCGCGTCCTTTGCCCCAGCCTTTGCAGCAGTGTGGGCACTCCAGGCTATCTCAGCCTGTCTGTCTGAGATTAATGCGGTCACCCGTACCTCGGCTCCGCAAGTAGCGTCTTTGACTTCTCAGGCGTCGGTATTTTCATCCTACGCCATGAATGCTGTCCTGGACTCAACTAGCCGTACAGCGGTAGCATCCGCCAATTCGGTGGCAGTCCGCAGGGCCATGTGGCTACGCGAATGGAAGGCAGACTCTGCTTCCAAGAAGTTCTTGACCGGTTTGCCTTTTTCTGGCGACCGATAGTTTGGCGAACAATTGGATGAAATTATTAAGCAATCCAAGGGAAAGGACTCGTCCTTACCCCAGCCCAAACCAAAGAGACCTCAGCAACGAAAAATTCAAGCGAGGTTTCGGTCCTTTCGGCCCTCAGCCAGATCCCAATCCTCCTCGTCCAATAGGCCACAGAAGAGCCAGAGAAACTCTTCGGCATGGCGGTCTAAGTCACGTCCTCCAAAGACCGCCGGAGGCACCGTCTCCAAGGCGGCCTCCTCATGACTTTCGGCCTCCCCAAACCGCATCCTCTGTCGGTGGCAGGCTCTCCCGCTTTTGCGACGCCTGGTGGCCACATGTCCAAGACCGATGGGTGAGGGACATTCTGTCTCACGGTTACAGTTCAACTCTCGTCCTCCGACTCGTTTTTTCAGAACATCTCCGCCCCCCGAGCGAACCGTGGCACTTTTTCAGGCGGTGGACACTCTGAAGACAGAAGGAGTTGTGATCCCCGTTCCCCTTCAGGAACGGGGTCGCGGTTTTTACTCCAACCTGTTCGTGGTACCAAAAAAGGACGGTTCATTCCGTCCCGTTTTGGACCTCAAATTGCTCAACAGACATGTGAGAACCAGGCGGTTTCGCATGGAATCCCTCCGCTCGGTCATCGCTTCAATGTCCCAAGGAGACTTCCTAGCATCAATCGACATCAGGGATGCCTATCTCCATGTGCCGATCGCTCCAGAGCATCAACGCTTCCTGCGTTTCGCCATCGGGGACGAACACCTTCAGTTTGTGGCACTTCCTTTCGGCCTGGCGACAGCCCCACGGGTCTTCACCAAGGTCATGGCATCCGTTGTGGCAGTCCTACACTCTCAGGGCCACTCGGTGATCCCGTACTTAGACGATCTCCTACCTTGGGATGGAGTTTCATGGGACATTCTCCGCAAATGGGACAAGAGGTCGACGTCCTTAGACAGGAACGTCTCTCTTTCTCTGGCAGCCAAGACCTCTCTTCAGTGGTGGCTCCTTCCCACTTCTCTGTCGAAGGGAAAATCTTTCCTGCCCCCATCCTGGGCTGTGGTCACGACGGACGCGAGTCTGTCAGGGTGGGGAGCGGTTTTTCTCCACCACAAGGCTCAGGGAACCTGGACTCCGACGGAGTCCTCCCTTCAGATCAATGTTCTGGAGATAAGGGCAGTGTATCTAGCCCTAAAAGCGTTCCATCGGTGGCTGGAGGACAGGCAGATCCGCATATAGTCGGACAACGCCACGGCGGTCGCGTACATCAACCACCAGGGCGGCACTCGCAGTCGTCAAGCCTTCCAAGAAGTTCGGCGGATTCTGCTGTGGGCGGAGGCCACAGCCTCCACCATCTCCGCGGTTCACATCCCGGGCGTAGAAAACTGGGAAGCAGACTTTCTCAGTCGCCAGGGCATGGACGCAGGGGAATGGTCTCTTCACCCGGACGTGTTTCAAGAGATCTGTTGCCGCTGGGGAACGCCGGACGTCGATCTCATGGCGTCTCGGCACAACAACAAAGTCCCGGCATTCATGGCACGGTCTCAAAATCACAGAGCTCTGGCGGTAGACGCCTTAGTTCAGGATTGGTCGCAGTTTCGACTGCCGTATGTATTCCCTCCTCTGGCAATGCTGCCCAGAGTGTTGCGCAAGATCAGGTCCGACTGCCGCCGCGCCATCCTCGTCGCTCCAGACTGGCCGAGGAGGTCGTGGTACCCGGACCTGTGGCACCTCACGGTGGGTCAACCGTGGGCGCTCCCAGACCGACCAGACTTGCTGTCTCAAGGGCCATTTTTCCATCTGAATTCTGCGGCCCTCAACCTGACTGTGTGGCCATTGAGTCCTGGCTCCTAGCGTCCTCAGGGTTATCTCAAGAGGTCATTGCCACTATGAGACAGGCCAGGAAACCAACGTCAGCCAAGATCTATCACAGGGCTTGGAGGATCTTCTTAGCCTGGTGCTCTGATAAGGGGTTTAACCCCTGGCCGTTTGCCTTACCCACGTTTCTTTCCTTCCTTCAATCCGGAATGGACAAGGGTTTGTCTCTCGGCTCTCTCAAGGGACAAGTATCGGCGCTTTCCGTGTTTTTTCAAAAGCGTCTAGCCAGGCTTCTGCAGGTCCGCACGTTCCTGCAGGGAGTTTGCCACATAGTCCCACCTTACAAGCGGCCGCTGGAACCCTGGGATCTTAACAGGGTTCTACGGGCTCTTCAGAAACCACCTTTTGAGCCGCTGCGGGATGTCTCTCTATCACGTCTTTCGCAGAAGGTGGCATTTCTAGTGGCAGTTACGTCACTCCGAAGAGTGTCAGAACTTGCAGCGCTATCATGCAAAGCCCCCTTCCTGGTATTTCACCAAGATAAGGTGGTTCTGCGTCCGGTCCCGGACTTTCTCCCCAAGGTGGTGTCCCCTTTTCATCTCAATCAGGATATCTCCTTACCTTCATTTTGCCCTCATCCAATTCACCAATGTGAAAAGGATTTGCATTTGTTAGATCTAGTGAGAGCACTCCGGATCTACGTGTCTCGCACGGCGCCACTGCGCCGTTCTGATGCACTCTTTGTCCTTGTCGCTGGCCAGCGTAAGGGGTCGCAGGCGTCCAAGTCAACCTTGGCTCGGTGGATCAAGGAACCGATTCTTGAAGCCTACCGTTCTTCTGGGCTTCCGATTCCTTCAGGGCTGAAAGCCCATTCTACCAGAGCCGTGGGTGCATCCTGGGCATTGCGGCACCAGGCTACGGCTCAACAGGTGTGTCAGGCGGCTACCTGGTCGAGTCTGCACACTTTCACGAAACACTATCAGGTGCATGCCTATGCTTCGGCAGATGCCAGCCTAGGTAGGCGAGTCCTTCAGGCGGCGGTTGCCCACCTGTAAGAGGGGGCCGTTTTTCGGCTCTTTTTATCGAGGTATTCTTTTACCCACCCAGGGACTGCTTTTGGACGTCCCAATTGTCTGGGTCTCCCAATGGAGCGACAAAGAAGAAGGGAATTTTGTTTACTTACCGTAAATTCCTTTTCTTCTAGCTCCTATTGGGAGACCCAGCACCCGCCCCTGTTCCCTTCGGGCTGTTGTTCTTTTGTGTACACATGTTGTTCATGTTGAATTGTTCTTTTGGTTCATGGTTTCAGTTCTCCGAACATCCTTCGGATTGAATTTACCTTAGACCAATTTATAAGTTTCCTCCTTCCTGCTTTTGCACCAAAACTGAGGAGCCCGTGATGCACGGGAGGGTGTATAGGCAGAGGGGAGGGGTTACACTTTTTAAAGTGTAATACTTTGTGTGGCCTCCGGAGGCAGAAGCTATACACCCAATTGTCTGGGTCTCCCAATAGGAGCTAGAAGAAAAGGAATTTACGGTAAGTAAACAAAATTCCCTTCTTGCTAGACGAGTAACTTGGTTTACAAGCACACTCCCAGAACGGATTGTTCTCGTAAACCAGGGTTCCACTGTATGCCACTTGGCCAAAAAAAACCCAAAATGGTTGTGGCTTCTTTTACCTCACAAAGAAGGGATAAAAAATGGATTTGTATTAAAGGACAGATATGGAAATGAAATGTAGATGGGTCCTGTGATCATTGCTTCATTGAGCTTTTAAGCATTTCATCTTTAATTGCAGTATTCTTCAGAGGAGGAGGAGGTTGATCTTCAGACTGCATTGACCGGCTTACAGACTAAGCAACGCAAACTCTTGGAGCCGGTGGATCATGGGAAGATTGAATATGAGCCGTACAGAAAAGTTTTTTATGTGGAAGTTCCAGAGTTGGCCAAGATGACTACAGAAGGTAATGTTATATTAGTCCTGTCATAAAAAAAATCACTTGTATATAAATGCAGACTACGCAGCAAAGTGGATTAATGCCAGATCTTCTGCCTGGCTGATTATCTTTTAATTTGAATTGCTGACAGAAACTTGTACATGGTATTAGTATTACTAATCAGAAGAGACGGCAACATTCCTAGTTTGGTATGTGTTCACAGATACTTTTTTTCAATGGTGTCATTCAAAAGTACAACTTGTCCCATAAAAGCAAGCCATGACACGGCTATATTGACGGAAAAATAAAAAAGTTATGGCTCTTGGAAGAAGGGAGGGGGGGAAGAAACAAAAATAGAAATCGCCCAGGGGTGAAGGGGTTAAGTGAGTTGTCCAGGCTTGGGACTGCAGTGACTGCAGACTTGTGAATCCTCACTGTGCGCACTGTGAGGATTCCCCAATGCCAGGAGTTGATGGTCATGTGATCATAAGTATGTGATTTGCATAATTTGACCACATTTTGACTAGATTTGTCCAGCCTTAGGCTAAGAACACACATCCGGCTTTTCTGCCGTTTGCCGGATCCGGCGCACTCCCGTACACTGTGTACAGTAAAGTGGCTGCGCGACAAGCTCCGGTCATGTGCTGTCATGTGACCGGAGCATGTGACCAGGAAGTTGCAGCGCAGCCACTATACTGTATACACTGTACGTGAGCGCGCGGGATCCGACAAACGGCAGAAAAGTCGGATGTGTGTTCGTAGTCTTACTCAGTACCCTTGTATTGACTGCATGAAGAATCCTAACTGCTCACACACTGCGCACTGTGAGGGTTCACAAGTCTGCAGTCACATACAGTGACTGCAGACTAAAGGCCGCTTTACACGCTGCGACATCGCTCAGGCGATCTCATTGGGGTCACGGAATTTGTGACGCACACCCGGTCGCTTCAGCGATGCCATTGCGTGTGATACCTATGAGCAATTTTGCATCGTTGCAAAAACGTGCAAAATCGCTCTTCGGTGACATGGGGGTCCATTCTATAATATCTTTGCTGCAGCAGTAACGAAGTTGTTCCTCGTTCCTGCGGCAGCACACATCGGTACGTGTGACACCGCAGGGACGAGGAACCTCTCCTTACCTGCCTCCCACCCACAATGCGGAAGGAAGGAGGTGGGCGGGATGTTCGTCCCGCTCATCTCCGCCCCTCCGCTTCTATTGGGCGGCAGTTCAGTGACGCAGCTGTGACGTCGCTGTGACGCTGATTGAACCGCCCCCCTTAGAAAGGAGGCGGTTCGCCGGTCACAGCGACGTCGCAGAGCAGGTAAGTAGTGTGACGGGTCTGGGCGATGTTGTGCGCCACGGGCAGCGACTTGCCCATGTCGCACAACCGATGGGGGCGGGTACACACGCTAGCAATATCGGTACAGATATCGCAGCGTGTAAAGTGGCCTTTATACCCGAAGTCTGGACAACCCCTTTAAATTTCTTCCCTGGAATAATGGATTTCAGTTAATATTTTCTATTTCTTAAAAATATTTGCCTGTTGCATTTTCTTTGTGACTTTCTGTATAAAGTTGGTCTATACCAAAATTCTAGCTTAAGCTATACAATGACATCTGCCATTTCAAGAGTGTTGTCCTAGACACTGATGAAATAAACGTCTTAGAGTCATCACTAGTATTAGGGCAATCACCTGAGGCCTGCCTCCCGTCTCGTCTAGATGGGTCAGAGCTGGGGAAACAGAATTGTAGAGTCAGAGGGACAAACATTCTCCAGTCCTTGCGGATATATCCTGTTACTTATAGCTTTGAGTGTGGGTGGACACTCCCAAACCTCATGCCATAAATTAGTAAAAGATGTGTAACATTTCAGATCTACTCTATGATGGGATCAGGAAAATTAGGGGTGAGTAGTATAGTAAAGACTTAGGGGTCATTATGTAATTCCTTGTAACTATGGTGCCTCTTACCAGTGAAGGTGGTTAAACTATTAAATGTTTAACCACCATCGTGTGAAGTAGAGCATTCACGTGTAATGCGGCCTCCAGAGCCCAGTCCAAACTAATGTTTGAGTGATATGTAAAGCAAAGTATCCAGTTTTTAATATGCCAAAACAAGCCAAGTTATATTATTATCCCTAATGTTTGGTAAGTTTAGACTCCCTTTACACAACATTACTTTTCTTTATCGTTCCTTTGGGAGACCCATACCATGGTGTTTAGCTTCTGCCTCCGGAGGACACACAAAGTACTACACTTAAAAGTGTAGCTCCTCCCTCTGAGCTTATACACCCCCTGGTAGCCAGTCCTAGCTAGTTTATCACTTTGTGTTCAGGAGGTCATACATCCACACATGCATTCTCATCTGATTGTTTGACTTTTGGAAAGAGTTTAAAGAAAAGCGGGTCCATGTCTGGACTCCCGGCATGTCCCTTCTCACCCCACTGTGTCGGCGGTGTTGTTAAGGTTGATTTACAAGGCTGAAGCCTTACATGCCGCGCTCCTTCACCATCCCTTCTGGGCTCTGGCTTGAAGTGGGAGCAAGCACGGTCTCCATGCCTGGCAGGAGTCCGGTCTCCATCCACAGCCCCTTGAGGATTCTGTTGGACCGGAGCACTCATCCCCAGGGACATGGCCCTGCGTCTCAGCAGCTAAGTACCTGAGACGTTTATCTTGGGGGTCCCGGTTCTTTATTGTAAGGGGAGAGTATGCTGTATGTGATTGTTTTAACTTTTCCGGCGGGTTCTCCAGCTTTTGCCTGAGAACCGCGCCGATGGTGCCTGCTTGTCGGCCTCGCCGCTTAAATTTAGGCCCCGGCTTCGCCGGAGGCCTAGTTTCGTTTTCCTGCCCTCGCATGTCACTCATGCAGAGGGACAGGTTCGGCTCCTCCCGGCGGCCGTTCTACACAGGGGAGGGACACTCCCCACTGCTGGGGCGTCCCTCCTTCCCGGCAGGTCTCTATAGCCCTCCAGTTCCCGCTCTTTTATAGGAACGCCCCTAGTCCCGCCCCCTCCATTTCTCAGGCAGAGTTCACTCTGCTCTGGGACATACTGCATTCTGCATCTCTGCTGAGGTGCTGCGCTCTGGGGGACCGGGCTTTGGGATCTGGAGGGCACACAACAACGCACTCAGCGGTCTGGTAAGCCACAGCCGGTCTCCGGTTGTGGACCTCTGTATATTCTCCCTGGGGTTCATTCTCTGCAAAGCCCCCACTCCAGCAACATGTCTCACACAAGGAGCAAGGCTCCAAAGCTTTATTCTGCATGCACTGCATGTAAGCTCCTGCTGCCTGAGCCGAGCATTTATCCACACTGTGATGGTTGCTCTAACTTGGCGGTGCCACAGCCTGGAGTCTCACCCCCGGTGGTCTCTCAGGCTGCTGCTACACCTGTGATTGAACCCCCGGCCTGGGTAGAGTCCTTTTCTAGGTCCATATCCCAGTCATTTGCTGAGTCCATGGGACTTTTGTCCAGGACTTTGATGAATATGCATCAGCCCCCCTCTCAGGGTGCCTCTAATACTCTTGACAGAGGACTCCTATCCTCTGACCTCCGTCCATCAGAGCTCACGGAGGATTCATCATCTGATCCCAGACCCCGTCCTTCTAAGAGAAGGCGCAGGGTTTCCTCCCCCTCCCCATCCCACGGCTCTGTCTCAAGAGCTGACTCTCAAGATGAGGAGGATGCTCTCACTGGGGGCTCGGAGGCTATGTATCCCATCGATTTCTCTGAGGGTGACTCAGATCTTAGTGATTTGATTGCTTCTATTAATTCTGTGCTGGATCTCAATCCGCCAGTATCAGAGGAGCAACTCTCTTTGGCAGAAAAACATCAGTTTACCTCGCCTAAGAGAGTGAAGAGTGTGTTCTTTAACCACTCTAGTTTTCAGACCGCTGTGACCAAACCCAGGGCCTGCCCTGACAAACTCTTTCCAAAGCGTGGTTCTGATGACCGGTTTCCATTTCCACCTGAGGTGGTCAAGGAGTGGTCTCACTCCCCAAAGGTAGACCCTCCGGTGTCTAGGCTATCAGCCTGGACCGTTGTGTCGGTGGCTGACGGCACCTCACTTAAGGATTCCACTGACCGTCAGATTGACCTTCTGGCCAAATCTGTGTACGAAGCTGCGGGGGCCGCGTTTTCCCCGACTTTTGCAGCAGTGTAGGCTCTCAATGCCATCTCTGCTTCTCTAGAGGAGATGCATTCCCTCACCAAGGAATCTATGCCTGAGATGGTTACCTTAACTGCTCAGGCTTCAGCCTTTTCATCTTATGCCATGTCTGCCATGCTAGAGGCTGCTCACCGCACTGCGGTGGCTTCAGCTAATTCTCTTGTTATCCGCAGGATTTTGTGGCTTCGAGAGTGGAAGGCAGATGCTTCTTCCAAGAAGTTTCTTGCTGGGCTCCCTTTTGCTGGTTCACGGCTGTTTGGTGAATAGCTGGATGAAATCATTAAAGAAGCTACTGGCGGGAAGAGTACTTCCATGCCACAAACCAAGACCAGGAAACCCGCCCAGGGTAGGAATCAATCGAGGTTTCGTTCCTTTCGTTCCTCCAACTGGTCATCCTCTAAGCCTTCCGCCTCGTCCGCTAACTCAGCCAAGGATCAGAAATCCAACTGGCGCCCAAAAGCGCGTCCGCAGAAGACCGCAGGAGGTTCTGCCACTAAGGCAGCTTCCTCATGACTCTCGGCCCGCTCCAGCCACGTCCTTAGTCGGTGGCAGGCTCTCCCACTTTGGCGACGCTTGGTTAAAGCAGGTCTCCGATCAGTGGGTGAGAGACATCATATCTCACGGCTACAGGATAGAATTCTCTTCCAGCCCTCCAAACAGATTTTTTTCTTTGTCGCTCCATTGGGAGACCCAGACAATTGGGTGTATAGTTTCTGCCTCCGGAGGCCACACAAAGTATTACACTTAAAAGTGTAAAGCCCCTCCCCTTCTGCCTATACACCCCCCGTGCATCACGGGCTTCTCAGTTTTTATGCTTTGTGCGAAGGAGGCTGACATCCACGCATAGCTCCACATCTTAGTCAGCAGCAGCTGCTGACTATGTCGGATGGAAGAAAAGAGGGCCCATATAGGGCCCCCAGCATGCTCCCTTCTCACCCCACTCTGGTCGGCGGTGCTGTTAAGGTTGAGGTACCCATTGCGGGTACATAGGCAGGAGCCACATGCTGTTTTCCTTCCCCATCCCTTAATGGGCTCTGGGTGAAGTGGGATCCTATTCGGTCTCCAGGCACTGAGGCCGTACTCCCTCCGCAGCCCCTGGGGAATCTGCTGGACAGGAGCCGAGTATCGTCAGGGACAAGGCCCTGCTACAGTAAGGTACTCTGTGTCCCCCTGGGGGACCGCGCATGGAGCGCTTGTGCCATTTACACTGCAGCACTGCTGGGTGTGTTAGTGCGACGGGGACGACCGCGCAAGGCCGCGCTGTGAGGTACTCTGTGTCCCCGTGGGGACCGCGCATGGAGCGCTGGTACCATATACACTTCAGCACGGCTGGGTGTGTTAGTGCGCCGGGGACTATCGCGCCGGCCGCGCTTATATGCCGGCCGCGCTTATAACTTTAGTCCCCGGCTTTTGCGGCCTAGTAGCGCAGATTCCCGCCCCCAGACCTGTCAATCAGGGGAAGGGCGGGACGCTCCACAGAACGTCAGCGCTGAGGGCTGGAGCATACTCTGTATCCTCCTCCCCCCTCATTCAGCTCAGTGGGACTCCAGCTTCCCGCACTTTCTAGGGCACGCCCACGGCCCCCTCCTCCCCACAGAACGCCGGCAGCCATTCCTGTCAGCTCTTCTGACGCTGGAGAGGAGAGAAAGCTCTGGGAGACCCAGGCAGGGAAGCTGGTGATCACACAACCGCTTTGAGCGGTCGGTAAGCAGCACCTGAGGTGCTGGCCCCACTGAGTGCCGGAGTGTTCATATATATATATATATGCTTATATGCTATACATCTACACTGTACGGTCGCACTGTTGATTTTTGGCTATATACCCTCCTGGATTGTACTCAGAGGAGACAACAGCATGTCGTTCGCAAATAGCAAGGGTGCCAAGGCACAGGCTTACTTTGCAACCTGTACCTCATGTGCGGCTATACTACCGGCAGGTTCCACTGACCCTCATTGTGTGCAATGCTCGGCCCCTGTGGCACTTACTCAGCCGGAGCCTCTGCTACTGGTGGCCCAGGTGGAACCACCTGCTACCACTGTCCAGGTGACAGGGACGGAGTTTGCAGTATTTGCTGACAAACTGTCTGAGACTATGGATAAATGGTCTGCTAGGATACTAGAAGCCTTACAGTCCAGACCGGTAACTCAGGCCCAGGGCACTGTTCAATCATTGACCCCAGGCCCCCCTCATTTGGACCTGCAAAGTGCTCCTGGGGTGAACCATGGGTCCCAGGGTGAGGTCTCAGACGTGGACCGCAGTCCCAGGCCACCTAAGCGGGGGCGCTGGGAATTTCCCTCGACTTCTTCACATTGTTCAGGGTCTCAGCAGGAGGACTCTCTGGATGATGATGCGGAGGTAGCAGATCAGGATTCTGACCCTGAGACCGCGCTCAACCTGGATACACCTGATGGTGACGCCATAGTGAATGACCTTATAGCAACCATCAATCAGGTGTTGGATATTTCTCCACCAGCTCCTACAATTGAGGAGTCAGCTTCTCAGCAGGAGAAATTCCGTTTCAGATCTCCCAAGCGTCCATTGAGTATGTTTCTGGATCACTCTGACTTCAGAGAGGCAGTCCAGAAACACCGAGCTTGTCCAGATAAGCGTTTTTCCAAGTGCCTTAAGGATACACGTTATCCCTTCCCCCCTGACGTTGTCAAGGGCTGGGCTCAGTGTCCTAAGGTGGATCCTCCTGTCTCCAGACTGGCGGCTAGATCCATAGTTGCAGTGGAAGATGGGGCTTCACTCAAAGATGCCACTGACAGACAGATGGAGCTCTGGTTGAAATCCATCTATGAAGCTATCGGCGCGTCCTTTGCTCCAGCATTCGCAGCCGTATGGGCACTCCAAGCTATCTCAGCTTGTCATGCGCAGATTAATGCAGTCACACGTACATCTGCTCCGCAAGTGGTGTCCTTAACCTCTCAGGCGTCGGCGTTTGCGTCCTACGCCATTAATGCTGTCCTGGACTCTACGAGCCGTACGGCGGTAGCATCCGCCAATTCGGTGGCAGTCCGCAGGGCCATGTGGTTACGTGAATGGAAGGCAGACTCCGCTTCCAAAAAGTTCTTAACCGGTTTGCCATTTTCTGGCGACCGCCTGTTTGGTGAACGATTGGATGAAATCATTAAACAATCCAAGGGAAAGGACTCATCCTTACCCCAGTCCAAACCAAACAGACCTCAACCACGGAAGGCACAATCGAGGTTTCGGTCCTTTCGGCCCGAGGGAAGATCTCAGTTCTCCTCGTCCAAAAGGCCTCAAAAGGATCAGAGGAATTCCGATTCATGGCGGTCTAAGTCACGTCCTAAAAAGACCGCCGGAGGAACCGCTCCCAAGGCGGCTTCCTCATGACTTTCGGCCTCCTCACACCGCATCCTCGGTCGGTGGCAGGCTTTCCCGCTTTTGCGACACCTGGCTGCCACAGGTCAAAGACCGTTGGGTGAGAGACATTCTGTCTCACGGTTACAGGATAGAGTTCAGCTCTCGTCCTCCGACTCGATTTTTCAGAACATCTCCGCCCCCCGAGAGAGCCGATGCTCTTCTTCAGGCGGTGTGCACTCTGAAGGCGGAAGGAGTGGTGATCCCTGTTCCTCTTCAGCAACAGGGTCACGGTTTTTACTCCAACCTGTTTGTGGTACCGAAAAAGGACGGGTCCTTCCGGCCTGTTCTGGACCTAAAACTGCTCAACAAACACGTAAAAACCAGGCGGTTCCGGATGGAATCGCTCCGCTCCGTCATCGCCTCAATGTCCCAAGGAGACTTTCTGGCATCAATCGACATCAAAGATGCTTATCTCCACGTACCGATTGCACCAGAGCATCAGCGCTTCCTGCGTTTCGCCATAGGGGACGAACACCTTCAGTTCGTGGCACTGCCTTTCGGCCTGGCGACAGCACCACGGGTCTTCACCAAGGTCATGGCAGCAGTGGTAGCAGTCCTTCACTCTCAGGGACACTCGGTGATCCCTTACTTAGACGATCTGCTGGTCAAGGCACCCTCTCAAGTGGCATGCCAACGCAGCCTGGACATCGCTCTGGAGACTCTCCAGAGTTTCGGGTGGATCATCAATTTTTCAAAGTCAAATCTGACACCGGCCCAATCATTGACATATCTTGGCATGGAGTTTCATACTCTCTCAGCGATAGTGAAGCTTCCGCTGGACAAGCAGCGTTCACTACAAACAGGGGTGCAATCTCTCCTTCAAGGCCAGTCACACCCCCTGAGGCGCCTCATGCACTTCCTAGGG
Organism: Anomaloglossus baeobatrachus; assembly: GCF_048569485.1. Taxonomy (NCBI): domain Eukaryota; kingdom Metazoa; phylum Chordata; class Amphibia; order Anura; family Aromobatidae; genus Anomaloglossus; species Anomaloglossus baeobatrachus. The sequence goes on along the minus strand of NC_134356.1, from coordinate 91,288,384 downwards.
AAGATGGTAGCAGCAATGGAGGCAGTTCCTTTTGCGCAGTTTCATCTGCGTCCACTTCAATGGGACATTCTCCGCAAATGGGACAGGAAGTCGACGTCCCTCGACAGGAACGTCTCCCTTTCACGGGCAGCCAAGGCTTCCCTTCAGTGGTGGCTTCTCCCCACTTCTCTGTCGAAGGGGAAATCCTTCCTTCCCCCATCATGGGCTGTGGTCACGACGGACGCGAGCCTGTCAGGGTGGGGAGCGGTCTTTCTCCACCACAGGGCTCAGGGGACCTGGACTCAGCCAGAGTCCTCTCTTCAGATCAATGTTCTGGAGATAAGGGCAGTGTATCTGGCCCTAGAGGCGTTCCAGCCGTGGCTGGAAGGCAAGCAGATCCGAATTCAGTCGGACAACTCCACAGCGGTGGCATACATCAACCACCAAGGGGGAACACGCAGTCGGCAAGCCTTCCAGGAAGTCCGGCGGATTATGATGTGGGTGGAAGCCACGGCCTCCACCATATCCGCAGTTCACATCCCGGGCGTAGAAAACTGGGAAGCAGACTTTCTCAGTCGCCAGGGCATGGACGCAGGGGAATGGTCCCTTCACCCAGACGTGTTTCAGGAGATCTGTTGCCGCTGGGGGATGCCGGACGTCGACCTAATGGCGTCCCGGCACAACAACAAGGTCCCAACATTCATGGCACGGTCTCTAGATCACAGAGCTCTGGCGGCAGACGCCTTAGTTCAGGATTGGTCGCAGTTTCAACTTCCTTATGTGTTTCCTCCTCTGGCACTGTTGCCCAGAGTGTTACGCAAGATCAGGTCCGACTGCCGCCGCGCCATCCTCGTCGCTCCAGACTGGCCGAGGAGGTCGTGGTACCCGGATCTGGGGCATCTCACGGTGGGCCAACCGTGGGCACTACCAGACCGACCAGACTTGCTGTCTCAGGGGCCGTTTTTCCATCTGAATTCTGCGGCCCTCAACCTGACTGTGTGGCCATTGAGTCCTGGATCCTAGCGTCTTCAGGATTATCTCAAGAGGTCATTGCCACTATGAGACAGGCTAGGAAACCAACGTCCGCCAAGATCTACCACAGGACGTGGAGGATATTCCTATCTTGGTGCTCTGATCAGGGTGTTTCTCCCTGGCCATTTGCCTTGCCCACTTTTCTTTCCTTCCTTCAATCCGGATTGGAAAAAGGGTTGTCGCTCGGCTCTCTTAAGGGACAAGTCTCAGCGCTCTCTGTGTTTTTTCAGAAGCGCCTAGCCAGACTTCCACAGGTACGCACGTTCCTGCAGGGGGTTTGTCACATAGTCCCTCCTTACAAGCGGCCGTTAGAACCCTGGGATCTGAACAGGGTGCTGATGGCTCTTCAGAAGCCACCTTTCGAGCCAATGAGGGATATTTCTCTCTCACGCCTTTCGCAGAAAGTGGCCTTCCTAGTGGCAGTCACTTCACTTCGGAGAGTGTCTGAGCTAGCAGCGCTGTCATGCAAAGCCCCTTTCTTTTTCGCTCCTAATTGGGAGACCCAGACAATTGGGTGTATAGCTACTGCCTCCGGAGGCCGCACAAAGTACTACACTTAAAAGTGTAAGGCCCCTCCCCTTCTGGCTATACACCCTCCCGTAGGAGTACGGATTCCTCAGTTTTAGCTTTGTGCGAAGGAGGTCAGACACGCACGCATAGCTCCATTGTTTTTAGTCAGCAGCAGCTGCTGACTATGTCGGATGGAAGAAAAGAGGGCCCATACAGGGCCCCCAGCATGCTCCCTTCTCACCCCACTGTATGTCGGAGGTGTTTGTAAGGTTGAGGTACCCATTGCGGGTACGGAGGCTGGAGCCCACATGCTGATTCCTTCCCCATCCCTTTTTACAGGGCTCTGGGTGAAGTGGGATTTACTGGTCTCCAGGCACTGAGACCGTGCTCCATCTACAGCCCCTGGAGAAGATGCTGGATTGGAGCGGAGTACATCAGGGACATGGCCCTGCTTCCTCAAGGTACTCTGTGTCCCCGTGCATTTCGCGCTCACACCGCAGCATGCTGGGTGTTGTAGTGCGCCGGGGACATCAGCGCTGCGGCGCTTGTGCCATGGCCTCATTTCAGCTTCGCTGAAGCGGGCACACTTTTGGGGAACGGTCGCGCCGGCCGCTGGGACTGCGGCGCGGCTGGCACTTGTGGTGCGCCGGGGACTTCAGCGCGGGCCGCGCTTTTACGGCGGCCGCGCTGATAACTCGAGTCCCCGGCTTTTGCGGCCTGGTTCCGTTCGTTCCCGCCCCCAGACCTGCCAGTCAGGAGAGGGGCGGGACGCTGGTCAGTGCATCAGCGCGGAGGGCTGGAGTCGTTTTTACATACTCCAGCCCTCACAATAGGCACAGAGGGGACACTGTTTCCCGCACTTTTGTTTGGGAACTCCCACGGGCCGCCCCTCTCCACAGACGCCGGCAGCCATTCCTGCTGACACGCTGAGCTGCAGAGGGGAGCCGGGGAGACCCAGACAAGGAATTCTGCGCCTCTTACCCGCTATTCAGCGGGCGGTAAGCAGCCCTCCGGGCTCACCCCCTCTTGTGCCAGTAGTAATCTTAGTATTTTGTTCCTGCAAATACTTTGTACTGCATAGCGCTGGTCGCCTTTTGGCTATAGACTCTCTCACATTGCAGAGAGCCAACAGCATGTCGTCCACAAAACGCAAGGGTCAGACATTATATGCTTCCTGTACCGCATGTGGGACTTTTCTACCGGCAGGCTCCAATGACCCCCATTGTGTGCAGTGCTCGGCCCCTGTGGCACTTGCACAGCCGGGACCTCCGCTGGACGTGACCCAGGGTGTACCACCTGTGAATGCTGTCCAAGTGACAGGAACTGAGTTACAGCTTTTGCTGACAGAATGTCTCTCACTATGTCACAAATTCTTGACACATTGCGGGCTAGGCCTGTACTTCAGGCCACGGACACTGTGCAATCATTGCCCCCTGGTCCCCCTCAGCTGAATTACTTCCAAGCTCCGGGACGGGCACATACACCTCAGGGTGAAGACTCTGACTCGGACGATGGTCCCAGGCAACCTAAGCGGGCTCGCTATGAGAGGCCTTCACATTCATCTCAATGGTCAGGATCCCAGCGAGATGAATCTATGGGTGATGAGGCGGACGTAACTGATCAGGATTCTGATCCTGGGACCGCTCTCAATCTAGATACACCAGATGGTGATGCCATAGTTAATGATCTTATAGCATCCATCAATAGGATGTTAAATATTTCTCCACCAGCTCCTCTGGTAGAGGAGTCAGCTTCGCAGCACGAGAGAATCCATTTCAGATATCCCAAGCGTACATTAAGCACTTTTCTGGACCACGCTGACTTTAGAGACGCAATCCAGAAACCCCACGCTTATCCGGAAAGGCGTTTTTCTAAACGGCTTAAAGATACACGCTATCCTTTTCCCCCTGAGGTGGTCAAGGGTTGGACCCAGTGTCCAAAAGTGGATCCTCCAATTTCCAGGCTTGCAGCTAGATCCTTGGTTGCAGTTGAAGATGGAGCGGCACTTAAAGATGCCACTGACAGGCAGATGGAGCTCTGGCTGAAATCCATCTATGAAGCTATTGGAGCGTCGTTAGCGCCATCTTTTGCTGCCGTATGGGCACTCCAAGCTATCTCAGCCGGGCTTGTGCAAGTCGACTCAGTCACACGTGCATTTGCCCCGCAGGTAGCACCATTGACCTCGCAAATGGCGGCATTCGCGTCGTACGCGATTAATGCTGTTCTTGACGCTACAAGCCGTACGGCAGTGGCGTCAGCCAACTCCGTTGTTTTGCGTAGGGCCCTGTGGTTGAGACATTGGAAGGCAGATTCTCATTCCAAGAAGTGCTTAACCAATTTGCCTTTTTCTCGTGACCGATTGTTTGGAGAGCGTTTGGATGAAATCATCAAACACTCCAAGGGTAAGGACTCATCCTTACCGCAACACAGACAAAACAAACCCCAACAGAGGAGGGGTCAGTCTGGTTATCGGTCCTTTCGAGGACCGGGCAGGTCCCAATTTTCCTCGTCAAAAAAGACTCAAAAAGATCAGAGACGCTCAGATTCTTGGAGGTCTCAGTCACGCCCAAAAAAGACAGCCGGAGGAACCGTTGCCAAGACGGCGTCCTCATGACTTGCAGTCTCCGATTCCCACACCCTCGGTCGGTGGGAGGCTTTCCCACTTTGGCGACATTTGGCTGTCACGCGTCAAAGACCGTTGGGTGAGGGATATTCTGTCTCACGGGTACAGGATAGAGTTCAGTTCTCGTCCGCCAACTCGTTTCTTCAGAACTTCTCCACCACCAGACCGAGCCGATGCTCTGTTGCAGGCGGTGGCCGCTCTAAAGGCGGAAGGAGTGGTGACCTCCGTCCCTCTTCAGGAACAAGGTCACGGTTTTTACTCCAATCTGTTTGTGGTCCCAAAAAAGGACGGATCGTATCGGCCCGTCCTGGATCTAAAGTTGCTCAACAGACACGTAAAAGTCAGGAGGTTCCGGATGGAATCCCTACGCTCCGTCATAGCCTCAATGTCTCAAGGAGATTTTCTAGCATCAATAGACATCAAAGATGCGTATCTCCACGTGCCGATTGCGCCAGAGCATCAGCGTTTCCTACGCTTCGTCATACACGACGAACACCTGCAGTTTCGTAGCGTTACCTTTCGGTCTGGCAACAGCCCCCCGGGTCTTCACCAAGGTCATGGCAGCAGTAGTAGCTGTCCTGCACTCGCAAGGTCACTCGGTCATCCCGTATCTAGACGACCTGCTTATAAAGGCACCCTCTCAAGAGGCATGCCAACACAGTCTGAAAGTGGCACTAGACACTCTCCAGAGTTTCGGGTGGATTATCAACTTTCCAAAGTCTCATCTAACCCCGACCCAATCACTGACTTATCTTGGCATGGAGTTTCATACTCTCTCAGCGATAGTGAAGCTTCCACTGGACAAGCAGTGTTCACTGCGGACAGGAGTGCAATCTCTCCTTCAGAGCCAGTCACACTCACTGAGGCGCCTCATGCATTTCCTAGGAAAGATGGTAGCAGCAATGGAGGCGGTCCCGTTCGCGCAGTTTCATCTGCGCCCTCTACAATGGGACATTCTACGCCAATGGGATGGGAAGTCGACGTCCCTCGACAGGACTGTCTCCCTCTCTCAGACTGCCAAGGACTCTCTGCGTTGGTGGCTTCTCCCCACCTCATTGTCACAGGGAAAGTCGTTCCTACCCCCATCCTGGGCAGTGGTCACGACGGATGCGAGCCTATCAGGGTGGGGAGCGGTGTTTCTCCACCACAGGGCTCAGGGGACGTGGACTCAGGAAGAGTCCACCCTGCAGATCAATGTTCTGGAAATCAGAGCAGTCTATCTTGCTCTGCGAGCCTTCCAACAATGGCTGGAAGGCAAGCAGATTCGGATTCAGTCGGACAATTCCACGGCGGTGGCGTACATCAACCACCAAGGGGGAACACGCAGTCGCCAAGCCTTTCAAGAAGTCCGGCGGATTTTGACGTGGGTGGAAAGCAAAGCGTCCACCATATCCGCAGTTCACATCCCAGGCGTGGAAAACTGGGAAGCAGACTTTCTTCAGCGCTCTATTGGGAGACCCAGACGATTGGGGTATAGCTACTGCCCTCTGGAGGCCACACAAAGCACTACATTAAAAGTGCAAGGCCCCTCCCCCTCTGGCTATACCCCCCCGTGGTATCACGGGTTCTCCAGTTTTAGCTTTGTGTGCGAAGGAGGTCAGACATTCCATGCATAGCTCCACAGATTTTAGTCAGCAGTAGCTGCTGACTATGTCGGATGGAAGAAAAGAGGACACATATAGTGTTCCCAGCATGCTCCCTTCTCACCCCTGGATGGTGTTGTAAGGTTGAGGTACCTATTGCTGGTACAGGGCTGGAGCCTGACATGCTGCTTTCCTTCCACATCCCCCTGAGGGGCTCTGTGGAAGTGGGATCCTGCCGGCCTCTCAGCTCTGATGCCGGGCTCCATCCACAGACCCATTAGAACCTGATGGAGACGGAGCAGGAGTACGATCAGGGACAGGCCCTGCATCATACAGGTACTCTGTGTCCCCGGCAGGCACAGACACACTCCGGGCTGGCTGGGTGTTGTAGTGCGCCGGGGACCGCAACGTGGAGTTGGTGTCCCTACAGATTACTGGGGGATTGTTTGTGTTTGGGAACGCAGCGCCGACCCCCTCTGGACCGGGCGGCGCTGCTGTGACTTGTGGTGCGCCGGGGATCCGCCGGCCGCGCTTTTACGGCGGCGGCGGTTATAAATTTAGTCCCCGGCTTTTTGGGCCTAGGACGCCGGCAGCTCCGTTTCGTTCCCGCCCCCACCCTGTCACTCAGGGTAGGGGAGAGACGCTGTTCGCAAGCAGCGACGAGGGCTGGAGCCTGATTTACATGCTCCAGCCCTCACACTAGGCACAGAGGGAAGCAGGCTTCCCGCTCTTGGCCAGGAACGCCCAGGGCCCGCCCCCCTTCCTCTCTCGAGACGCCGGCAGCCATTACATGCATGCCTGGCTGGAGGAAGGACGCAAGGCTCTGGGAGACCTGGACTAGGGGCTATCTGGCGACCACACACCCGCTTTTTAAGCGGGCGGTAAGCGATTTTTCTGTGCTGGTCCCTCTAGTGCCTCACTGTGTATCAGTGTACTGGGTACAGTTATATAGATATTGTATTTCTTGCACTGTGAGGTGCGCTTCTGGCTGCATATCCCAGATCGCTCTGTGGAAGCAGCAACATGTCATCCTCAAAACGCAAGGCGGCCAAGGCAAAAAGGGCTGTGTATACTGCGTGTGCTGCATGTGGGGCTAATCTACCAGCAGGCTCCGATGACCCCCATTGTGTGCAATGCTCCGACCCGGTGCTGCTTCGCCAGCCGGAGTCAGGAGAGGTAGTCACCCAGGCTGAGACGCTTGTAAGTTCTGCCCCGGTGACAGGGACGGACTTTGCAGTTTTTGCAGATAATATGTCTGTATCTATGGCAAAAATCCTTGAGACCTTGCAATCTATGCATGGGTCTCAGTCTCTGGACACGGCGAGGCCTCTGTCCTCAGGTCCCCCTTACTTGGAATGTATCCAGCCCACAGGGGGGTCCCCGGCTTCACAGGCCGAGGATTATGACTCAGATGATGGCCCCAGCCACCCTAAGCGAGCTCGCTGGGAAAGACCCTCGACGTCTTCACACTGCTCAGGGTCTCAGCGCAATCAGTCTCCCTGTGATGTGTCTGATGAGAGTGATCAGGAATCCATTCCTGGAACCCCTCTCAACCTGGATACCCCGGATGGGGATGCCATGGTAAACGACCTTATCTCAGCCATCAATAGGCTGTTGGATATTTCTCCCCCAGCCCCTTCAGCAGAAGAGGCGGCTGCGGAGCAGGAAAAGTTTCGTTTCCTTTATCCCAAGCGTAAATTGAGTGCTTTGTTAGATCATTCTGACTTCAGAGAATCAATCCAGAAGCACGACGCTCACCCAGAAAGGCGTTTCTCTAAACGATCTAAAGATACGCGTTTCCCTTTCCCCCCTGAGGTGGTCAAGCGCTGGACACAGTGTCCAAAGGTAGACCCCCCGATTTCCAAACTTGCAGCTAGATCCATAGTTGCAGTGGAGGATGGCGCTTCACTTAAAGATGCCAATGACAGACAGATGGACCTTTGGTTAAAATCTGTCTATGAAGCTATAGGCGCGTCGTTTGCTCCGGCATTCGCAGCCGTATGGGCACTCCAGGCTATTTCAGCTGGCTTAGCAAAAGTGGATGCTATCATGCATCCAGCAGTGCCGCAAGTGGCGCACCTTACCACGCAGATGTCGGCGTTTGCGTCTTACGCTATCAATGCGGTCCTAGAATCTACCAGTCGCACCTCAATGGCGTCCGCCAATTCGGTAGTTTTGCGCAGAGCCTTGTGGTTAAAGGACTGGAAAGCAGATGCTGGTTCCAAAAAATGTTTAACCAGTTTGCCTTTGTCTAGAGATAGACTGTTTGGCGAGCCATTGGCTGACATCATTAAGCAGTCCAAGGGTAAAGACTCCTCTTTACCACAACCCAGAACATCCAAACCTCAGCAGAAAAAGTGGCAGCAGAGGTTTCAGTCCTTTCGAGGTTCGGGCAAGACACCATTTACCTCGTCCAAAGGGACTCAGAGGACGCAAAGAAACTCAGATTCGTGGCGGACTCACACACGCCCCAAGAAAGCGAATGGAGGTACCGCTTCCAAAGCGGCTACCTCATGACTCCCAGCCCCCCCCCTCCGCATCGCCGGTCGGGGGCAGGCTCTCCCGCTTTTCCGGCATTTGGATGTCACAGGTCAAAGACCGGTGGGTGACGGACATTTTGTCGCGCGGGTACAGAATCGAGTTCAATTCTCGTCCTCCAGCTCGGTTCTTCAGAACCTCCCCACGTCCAGACCGAGCAGATGCTCTGCTGCAGGCGGTGGATTCCCTAAAAGCGGAAGGAGTGGTTATCCCAGTCCCTCCTCAGGAACAAGGGCAAGGATTTTACTCCAATCTCTTTGTGGTTCCAAAAAAGGACGGCTCGTTCCGTCCTGTTCTGGACCTAAAACGGCTCAACAAACATGTGCATGCCAGGAGGTTCCGGATGGAAACCCTCCGCTCTGTCATTGCCTCAATGTCCAGAGGAGATTTCCTTGCCTCAATAGACATCAAGGATGCTTATCTCCACGTGCCAATTGCTACAGAACATCAACGTTTTCTACGTTTTGTGATAGGAGACGACCATTTTCAGTTCGTAGCTCTTCCATTTGGTCTGGCGACAGCCCCACGGGTCTTCACCAAGGTCATGGCGGCGGTGGTAGCAGTCTTGCACTCTCAGGGACACTCGGTGATCCCTTACCTAGACGACTTATTGGTCAAAGCTCCCTCTCAGGAGGCATGTCAGCACAGCCTGAATGCTACGCTGGAGACTCTACAGTCTTTCGGATGGATCATCAACTTTCCAAAGTCGATCCTATCACCGACTCAGTCACTAACGTATCTTGGCATGGAGTTTCATACTCTAGCAGCGATAGTGAAGCTTCCGCTGGACAAGCAGCGGTCACTGCAGACAGGGGTGCAATCTCTTCTGCAGGGCCAGTTGCATCCCTTGCGGCGCCTCATGCATTTCCTAGGGAAGATGGTGGCAGCCATGGAAGCAGTTCCCTTTGCGCAGTTTCATCTGCGCCCACTTCAATGGGACATTCTCCGTCAATGGGACGGGAAGTCAACGTCCCTGGACAGGAAAGTCTCGCTTTCCCAGACGGCCAAAGACTCTCTACAATGGTGGCTCCTTCCCACCTCATTGTCTCAGGGAAGATCCTTCCTGCCCCCATCCTGGGCAGTAGTCACGACAGATGCGAGTCTGTCAGGGTGGGGAGCAGTATTTCTTCACCACAGGGCTCAGGGGACGTGGACTCCGCAGGAGTCCACCCTTCAGATCAATGTTCTGGAGATCAGAGCAGTGTATCTTGCTCTCCTGGCCTTCCAACAGTGGCTGGAAGGAAAGCAGATCCGAATCCAATCGGACAACTCCACAGCGGTGGCATACATCAACCACCAAGGAGGGACGCGCAGTCGGCAAGCCTTCCAAGAAGTCCGGCGCATTCTAATGTGGGTGGAGGACAGAGCATCCACCATATCCGCGGTTCACATCCCAGGCGTAGAAAACTGGGAAGCAGACTTCCTCAGTCGCCAGGGCATGGACGCAGGGGAATGGTCCCTTCACCCGGACGTGTTTCAGGAAATCTGTCGCCGCTGGGGAGTGCCGGACGTCGACCTAATGGCATCCCGGCACAACAACAAGGTCCCGGCATTCATGGCGAGGTCGCGCGATCAAAGAGCTCTGGCGGCAGACGCCTTGGTTCAAGATTGGTCGCAGTTTCAGCTCCCATACGTGTTTCCGCCTCTGGCGCTCTTGCCCAGAGTGCTACGCAAGATCAGATCCGAGTGCAGCCGCGTCATACTCGTCGCTCCAGACTGGCCGAGGAGGTCGTGGTATCCGGATCTGTGGCATCTCACGATCGGTCGACCGTGGTCACTGCCAGACCGACCAGACTTACTGTCTCAAGGGCCGTTTTTCCATCAGAATTCTGCGGCCCTGAACCTGACTGTGTGGCCATTGAGTCCTGGATCCTAGCATCTGCTGGATTATCTCAGGGAGTCGTTGCCACAATGAGACAAGCTAGAAAGTCGAATTCGGCTAAGATCTACCACAGAACGTGGAGGATTTTCTTGTCCTGGTGCTCTGCTCAGGGAGTGTCTCCCTGGCCATTTGCATTGCCCAAGTTTCTTTCCTTCCTGCAATCGGGGTTAGAAAAGGGCTTGTCGCTCAGCTCCCTTAAAGGGCAAGTTTCGGCACTATCCGTGTTTTTTCAGAAGCGTCTAGCACGTCTTCCTAAGGTGCGCACGTTCCTGCAGGGGGTCTGTCATATTGTGCCCCCGTACAAGCGACCGTTAGATCCATGGGATCTGAACAGGGTACTAGTTGCTCTCCAGAAGCCGCCCTTCGAGCCTCTGAAGGAAGTTTCCTTTTCTCGGCTGTCGCAGAAAGTGGCGTTTCTTGTTGCGATCACATCGCTTCGGCGAGTGTCTGAGCTGGCAGCTCTGTCATCTAAGGCTCCCTTCCTGGTGTTCCACCAGGACAAGGTTGTGCTGCGCCCCATTCCGGAGTTTCTTCCTAAGGTCGTATCCTCTTTTCATCTTAATCAGGATATTTCCTTGCCTTCTTTTTGTCCTCATCCGGTTCACCGGTATGAAAAGGCCTTACGTTTGCTAGATCTGGTGAGAGCACTCAGAATCTACATTTCCCGCACGGCGCCCATACGCCGTGCCGATGCACTTTTCGTCCTTGTCGCTGGTCCGCGCAAGGGGTTGCAGGCTTCTAAAGCCACCCTGGCTCGATGGATCAAAGAACCAATTCTAGAGGCCTACCGTTCTGCGGGGCTTCCGGTTCCTTCAGGGCTAAAAGCCCACTCTACCAGAGCCGTGGGTGCGTCCTGGGCATTACGTCACCAGGCTTCGGCTCAACAGGTGTGCCAGGCAGCTACCTGGTCCAGTCTGCACACTTTCACCAAGCATTATCAGGTGCATACCTATGCTTCGGCGGATGCCAGCTTAGGTAGAAGAGTCCTGCAGGCGGCAGTGACACCCCCGTAGGGGAGGGCTGTTTTGCAGCTCTAACATGAGGTATTTATTTACCCACCCAGGGACAGCTTTTGGACGTCCCAATCGTCTGGGTCTCCCAATAGAGCGCTGAAGAAGAAGGGAATTTTGTTACTTACCGTAAATTCCTTTTCTTCTAGCTCTTATTGGGAGACCCAGCACCCGCCCTGTTGTCCTTCGGGATGTTTTTTTGTTGTTTGCGGGTACACATGTTGTTCATGTTGAACGGTTTTTCAGTTCTCCGATGTTATTCGGAGTTAATTTGTTTAAACCAGTTATGGGCTTCCTCCTTCTTGCTTTGGCACTAAAACTGGAGAACCCGTGATACCACGGGGGGGTATAGCCAGAGGGGGAGGGGCCTTGCACTTTTAATGTAGTGCTTTGTGTGGCCTCCAGAGGGCAGTAGCTATACCCCAATCGTCTGGGTCTCCCAATAAGAGCTAGAAGAAAAGGAATTTACGGTAAGTAACAAAATTCCCTTCTTCTCAGTCGCCAGGGCATGGACGCAGGGGAATGGTCCCTTCACCCGGACGTGTTTCAGCAGATCTGCTGCCGCTGGGGGACGCCGGACGTCGATCTGATGGCGTCACGGCACAACAACAAGGTCCCAGTTTTCATGGCACGGTCTCACGATCACCGAGCGCTGGCGGCAGACGCCTTGGTTCAGGATTGGTCGCAATTCCGACTACCCTATGTGTTCCCACCTCTAGCATTGTTGCCCAGAGTTCTCCGGAAAATCAGGTCCGACTGCCATCGAGCCATTCTCGTCGCTCCAGACTGGCCAAGAAGGTCGTGGTACCCGGATCTGTGGCATCTCACGGTAGGCCAACCATGGGCACTACCAGACCGTCCAGATTTGCTGTCTCAAGGGCCGTTTTTCCATCTGAATTCTGCGGCCCTGAACCTGACTGTGTGGCCATTGAGTCCTGGATCCTAGCGGCCTCAGGTTTATCTCATGAAGTAGTTGCCACAATGAGACAGGCTAGAAAACCATCCTCAGCTAAGATCTATCACAGGACGTGGAAGATATTCTTAGCTTGGTGCTCGGCTCAGAGGGTTTCTCCCTGGCCATTTGCATTGCCAATTTTTCTTTCCTTCCTGCAGTCTGGGTTGGAAAAAGGTTTGTCGCTTAGCTCTCTTAAGGGTCAAGTCTCCGCGCTATCCGTATTCTTTCAGAAACGCTTGGCACGGCTTTCTAAAGTACGCACGTTTCTCCAATTTGAAAAAGGTTTACATCTGTTGGACCTGGTGAGAGCACTCAGGATTTACATTTCTCGCACGGCGCCTATGCGCCGTTCTGATGCGCTCTTTGTCCTAGTCGCTGGTCAGCATAAGGGATCGCAAGCTTCCAAATCCACCCTGGCGCGGTGGATCAAGGAACCAATTCTTCACACATACCGTTCTGCTGGGCTTCCGATTCCATCTGGACTGAAGGCCCATTCTACCAGAGCCGTGGGTGCGTCCTGGGCATTGCGGCATCAGGCTACGGCTCAGCAGGTGTGCCAGGCGGCTACCTGGTCGAGTCTGCACACGTTTACCAAACACTATCAAGTGCATACCTACGCTTCGGCAGATGCCAGCCTAGGTAGACAGGTCCTTCAGGCGGCGGTGGCCCACCTGTAGGAAAGGGCTGCCTGACAGCCCGATCACGAGGTATCTTTTTACCCACCCAGGGACTGCTTTTGGACGTCCCAATTGTCTGGGTCTCCCAATTAGGAGCGAAAAAGAAGAAGGGAATTTTGTTTACTTACCGTAAATTCCTTTTCTTCTAGCTCCAATTAGGAGACCCAGCACCCGCCCTATTGTTCTTAGGGTTTCGTTTTTCGGGTGCACATGTTGTTCATGTTGTTTCTTAAGTTCTCCGATCTTGTTATCGGATTGAATTTATTTTTTGAAACTGTTATTGGCTTTCCTCCTTCTTGCTTTGGTACTAAAACTGAGGAATCCGTACTCCTACGGGAGGGTGTATAGCCAGAAGGGGAGGGGCCTTACACTTTTAAGTGTAGTACTTTGTGCGGCCTCCGGAGGCAGTAGCTATACACCCAATTGTCTGGGTCTCCCAATTGGAGCTAGAAGAAAAGGAATTTACGGTAAGTAAACAAAATTCCCTTCTTCCTGGTGTTTCACCAGGACAAGGTGGTTCTGCGTCCGGTACCGGAATTTCTCCCTAAGGTGGTATCCCCCTTTCATCTCAATCAGGATATCTCCTTACCCTCTTTTTGTACTCATCCAGTTCATCAGTGTGAAAAGGATTTGCACTCGTTAGATCTGGTGAGAGCACTCAGACTCTACATTTCTCGTACGGCGCCCCTGCGCCGCTCGGATGCACTCTTTGTCCTTGTCGCTGGCCAGCGTAAAGGGTCACAGGCTTCCAAATCCACCCTGGCTCGGTGGATCAAGGAACCTATTCTTGAAGCTTACCGATCTTCTGGGCTTCCGGTTCCCTCAGGGCTGAAAGCCCATTCTACCAGAGCCGTGGGTGCGTCCTGGGCTTTGCGGCACCAGGCTACGGCTCAGCAGGTGTGTCAGGCGGCTACCTGGTCGAGTCTGCACACTTTCACGAAACACTATCAGGTGCATACCTATGCTTCGGCGGATGCCAGCCTAGGTAGGCAAGTCCTTCAGGCGGCGGTTGCCCACCTGTAGGAACGGGCCGTTTTACGGCTCTATTACGAGGTATTATTTTTTTTTACCCACCCAGGGACTGCTTTTGGACGTCCCAATTGTCTGGGTCTCCCAATGGAGCGACAAAGAAGAAGGGAATTTTGTTTACTTACCGTAAATTCCTTTTCTTCTAGCTCCAATTGGGAGACCCAGCACCCGCCCCTGTTCCCTTCGGGCTGTTGTTCTTTGTGTACACATGTTGTTCATGTTGAATGGTTTCAGTTCTCCGAAAATTCCTTCGGATTGAATTTACTTTAAACCAATTTATAACTTTTCCTCCTTCTTGCTTTTGCACCAAAACTGAGGAGCCCGTGATGCACGGGGGGTGTATAGGCAGAAGGGGAGGGGCTTTACACTTTTAAGTGTAATGCTTTGTGTGGCCTCCGGAGGCAGAAGCTATACACCCAATTGTCTGGGTCTCCCAATTGGAGCTAGAAGAAAAGGAATTTACGGTAAGTAAACAAAATTCCCTTCTTCTCTCAACTCCCCCCTGCTCCAAGGCCGCCGCCTTCTCGCAGGCCGTGGCGTGCTTGCAGGCAAACAGAGTGATTGTCCCAGTTCCCGCTCAGGAACGGTTCAGAGGTTTTTACTCAAATCTCTTCCTAGTTCCAAAAAAGGACGGTACCTTCCGGCCCATCCTGGATCTCAAGCTTCTCAACAAGCATGTCCGGGTGCGGCATTTTCGCATGGAGTCTCTGCGATCAGTCATTGCCTCTATGACCCAAGGGGAGTTCCTGGCGTCCATCGACATCAGAGATGCCTATCTACATGTGCCAATCGCAGTGTCACATCAGCGTTGGTTACGTTTTGCAATCGGAGAGGATCATTTCCAATTCGTGGCTCTCCCCTTCGGGTTAGCCACGGCCCCTCGGGTATTCACCAAGGTCATGGCGGCAGTGATTGCGGTCCTGCACCTCCAGGGGTTAGCAGTGCTTCCTTATCTGGACGACCTTCCGGTCAAGGGTCCATCCAGCGCAGACTGTCAGCGGAGTGTTTCGCTCACTCTCGCCACCCTAGCCCAATTCGGGTGGATTGTCAATCTTCCCAAATCCACTCTGAATCCGACCCAGAGTCTCACGTACCTAGGGATGCAGTTCGAGACTTTGCCGGCACTTGTGAAGTTGCCCTTAATCAAACAGCAGTCTCTCCGGCTAGCGGTGCGCTCTCTCCTGAGGCCCCGCCGTTATTCCCTCAGGCGCCTGATGCAGGTGCTGGGTCAAATGGTGGCTTCCATGGAGGCATCCTCTGCAGCTGGACATTCTCCGCTGTTGGGACAAGCGGCCTTCCTCCTTACAGAGGTTAGTGGCTCTGTCCCCACGGACCAGGACCTCTCTTCAGTGGTGGCTTCGACCCCTCTCCCTGTCCCAAGGGCGCTCCTTCCTGGCTCCGTCCTGGGTGATTCTCACCACGGATGCCAGCCTATCCGGCTGGGGAGCGGTACATCTCCACCACAGAGCTCAGGGCACTTTGACTCTGTCCGAGTCAGCCCTTTCAATCAATGTGCTGGAAACCAGAGCTGTGCCTCTAGCTCTCCTAGCCTTTCACCACCTGTTGGCGGGCAGGCACATTCGAGTCCAGTCAGACAACGCGACAGCGGTTGGCTACATCAATCACCAAGGCGGGACACGCAGCTGCCTGGCAATGTTGGAGGTCCAACGCATTCTTCAATGGGCGGTCCACCATATCCGCTGTCCACATCCCTGGTGTAGAAAACTGGGAGGCAGATTATCTCAGCCGTCAATCCGTGGACGGTGGCGAGTGGTCCCTGCACCCGGCAGTGTTTCAGTCAATCTGCCGCAAGTGGGGCACTCCGGACGTGGACCTAATGGCATCCCGTCACAACAACAAGGTTCCGGTTTACGTGGCTCGCTCCCACGATCCTCAGGTCTTCGCCGCGGACGCTCTGGTTCAAGACTGGTCCCAGTTTCGTCTGTCCTACGTGTTTCCCACTCTAGCTCTCTTGCCCAGAGTCCTGCACAAGATCAGAATGGAGGGCCGTCGAGTCATCCTCATTGCATCGGACTGGCCCAGGCGAGCTTGGTATCCGGACCTGCTCCAACTGTCCGTGGAGATGCCGTGGCATCTTCCGGACCGTCCAGACCTGCTCTCGCAAGGTCCGTTTTTCCGCCAGAATTCTGCGGCACTCAAATTGACGGCGTGGCTCTTGAGTCCTGGATTTTGACGGCTTCTGGTATTCCTCCTGAAGTCATCTCCACTATGACTCGGGCCCGTAAGTCTTCCTCCGTCAAGATCTATCACAGGACTTGAAAAATTTTCCTGTCCTGGTGTAGCTCTTCCGGCCATTCTCCTTGGCCATTTTCGTTGCCGACCCTTCTGTCTTTTTTACAGTCCGGTCTGCAGCTAGGACTGTCCCTCAACTCTCTCAAGGAACAAGTCTCAGCTCTATCAGTGCTGTTCCAGCGGCATCTCGCCCGGCTGGCTCAGATCCGCACCTTCATGCAAGGTGCGTCTCACATCATTCCGCCTTATCGGCGGCCCTTGGATCCCTGGGACCTTAACTTGGTCCTCACGGTATTGCAGAAACCCCCCTTTGAGCCTCTTAGGGAGGTTTCTTTGTATCGTCTTTCTCAAAAGGTGGCCTTTCTAGTTGCCATAACTTCTCTCAGGAGAGTCTCTGATCTGGCTGCGCTCTCCTCGGAGTCACCTTTTTTGGTTTTTCACCAAGACAAGGTAGTTCTCCGTCCGACCCCGGACTTTCTTCCTAAGGTGGTCTCTCCCTTCCACCTTAACCAGGATATTTCCTTGCCTTCCTTCTGTCCGGCCCCTGTTCATCGCTTTGAGAAAGCGCTGCATACTCTAGATCTGGTGCGTGCTCTCCAGATTTATGTGGCTCGCACCGCTGCGCTTAGGCGGTGCACCTCTCTCTTTGTGCTAACCACAGGGCGGCGCAAGGGTCTCTCTGCTTCTAAGCCGACCTTGGCCCGTTGGATTAGATCGACCATTTCGGACGCCTACCAGAGTACTCAGGTGCCTCCCCCGCCGGGGATCAAAGCACACTCGACCAGAGCTGTCGGTGCCTCTTGGGCTTTTAGGCACCAGGCTACGGCTCAACAAGTCTGTCAGGCTGCCACTTGGACTAGCCTGCATTCCTTTTCGAAGCACTACCAAGTGCATGCTCATGCTTCGGCAGATGCGAGCTTGGGCAGATGCATCCTTCAGGCGGCTGTCACCCACTTGTGAAGTTAGGCTCCGCCTACTTAGTTTTTTCTGTTTATTCCCACCCAGGGACAGCTTTGGAACGTCCCATGGTCTGGGTCTCCCAAAGGAACGATAAAGAAAAAGAGAATTTTGTTACTTACCGTAAATTCTTTTTCTTATAGTTCCGTATTGGGAGACCCAGCTCCCTCCCTGTTGCCTGTTGGCAATTTTCTTGTTCCGTGTGTTATCACCGGCTGTTGTCGTGGACAGAGTCTCCGGTTGTTCCGGTTCTTACTCTGTTCTACTTGTGGGTGGCTATTCTCCTTCAGCTTTTGCACTAAACTGGCTAGGACTGGCTACCAGGGGGTGTATAAGCTCAGAGGGAGGAGCTACACTTTTAAGTGTAGTACTTTGTGTGTCCTCCGGAGGCAGAAGCTAAACACCCATGGTCTGGGTCTCCCAATACGGAACTATAAGAAAAAGAATTTACGGTAAGTAACAAAATTCTCTTTTTTATAATGCTCGCATGGTCTTTTGCCTGTCCATATAAATAATGTGAAGATCATATTGGGCCTGGAAAGATCTAGATGTTTAAGCAGGAATTACAGTATTTGTAGGGGGGTTAAGTAATCAGGCTGACCAACATAACTATATGGTGCCTTACGCTACTTTCACACTTGCGTTGTGCAGCATCCGTCACAATGCGTTGTGTGACGCCTGTAACTGATGCGTTGTAAATAGTGTGACAAAGGCAACGGATTCCTGTGAAATAACGTGTTGGGTAAGGCTGCTTTCACACATCCGGTTTTAGCAGTGCGGCTAAATCCGGCTCTAAAACCGCAATGGATGCGGCGAAAAAAACGCATCCTTTGCATAGGTTTTTACATGCGGCCTGTCCGTTTTTTGTCGGTTGCGGCACGCTACTGAGCATGCGCAGTGCAAAAAAAACGCATGCGGCGGCCGGATGCATTTTTTGCCGCATTCGGCGTCCATAGGCATGCATTGGAAAAAGTGCCGCATCGGCCGGATGCGGCCTTTTTCACCGTACAAAAAAACGTGCCAGGCAACGTTCCATCCAGCCACCGCATGGGCTAAATATGCCGCATCCGGCAAAAACCAGACCAAACGCAAGGCCATGCGGCACAATCCGGCACTAATGAAAGTCTATGCGGAAAAAATGCAACCGGAGGTAAAAAAATAACGGTTGCATTTTTTCTGCAAAGAGCCGGATTGTGCCGCACAGCAAATACCGCATGTGTGAAGGCAGCCTTAGTTTTCTTTAGCCGAGAGAGCCAGCCCCCATCATCACCGCCCACACCGGCACTACCGCCCCCATCATCACCGCCCACACCGGCACTACCGCCCCCATCATCACCGCCCACACCGGCTCTACCGCCCCCATCATCACCGCCCACACCGGCACTACCGCCCCATCATCACCGCCCACACCGGCACTACCGCCCCCATCATCACCGCCCACACCGGCACTACCGCCCCCATCATCACCGCCCACACCGGCACTACCGCCCCCATCATCACCGCCCACACCGGCTCTACCGCCCCCATCATCACCGCCCACACCGGCACTACCGCCCCCATCATCACCGCCCACACCGGCACTACCGCCCCCATCATCACCGCCCACACCGGCATTACCGCCCCCATCATCACCGCCCACACCGGCACTACCGCCTCCATCATCACAGCGCACACCGGCACTACCGCCCCCATCATCACAGCGCACACCGGCACTACCGCCCCCATTATCACAGCGCACACCGGCACTACCGCCCCCATCATCACAGCGCACACCGGCACTACCGCCCCCATCATCACAGCGCACACCGGCACTACCGCCCCCATCATCACAGCGCACACCGGCACTACCGCCCCCATCATCACAGCGCACACCGGCACTACCGCCCCCATCATCACCGCCCACACCGGCACTACCGCCCCCATCATCCCCGCCACACTGGCACTACCGCCCCCATCATCACCGCCCACACCGGCACTACCGCCCCCATCATCACCGCCAACACCGGCACTACCACCCCCATCATCACCATACACCGGCAGTACCGCCCCCATCATCACCGCCCACACCGGCACTACCGCCCCATCATTACTGCCCACACCGGCACTACCGCCCCCATCATCACCGCCCACACCGGCTCTACCGCCCCCATCATCACCGCCCACACCGGCAGTACCGCCCCCATCACCACCGCCCACACCGGCACTACCGCCCCATCATTACTGCCCACACCGGCACTACCGCCCCCATCATTACTGCCCACACCGGCACTACCGCCCCCATCATCACCGCCCACACCGGCACTACCGCCCCCATCATCACCGCCCACACCGGCACTACCGCCCCATCATCACCGCCCACACCGGCTCTACCGCCCCCATCATCACCGCCCACACCGGCACTACTGCCCCCATCATCACCGCCCACACCGGCACTACCGCCCCCATCATCACCGCCCACACCGGCACTACCGCCCCCATCATCACCGCCCACACCGGCACTACCGCCCCCATCATCACCGCCCACACCGGCACTACCGCCCCCATCATCACCCTCCATCACCGCCCACACGCAGGCACTACCTCAGTGACGTCACTGCTGACAGCGCGATTTACTAGAGTTTCTGCGTGAAGCTGAAAGCGTCGTGAGACCTCGTGTGGATTACGTCGGACCTGGAGAGGTATTTGGGGATTAATAAAGTGGTGAAAGAGGGTGTTTTTTTGTCTTTTATTCCAAATGAAGGATTTTTTCGGGTGTATGTGTTAATTTACTTTCACTTACAGGTTAATCATTGGGGGTGTCTCATAGACGCCTGCCATGATTAACCTAGGACTTAGTGGCAGCTATGGGCTGCTATTAACTCCTTATTACCCGGATTGCCACCGCACCAGGGCAATTCGGGATGAGCCGGGTAGAGTCCCAGGACTGTCGCATCTAATGGATGCGGCAATTCCGGGCAGCTGCTGGCTGATATTTCTAGGCTAGGGGGCTCCCCATAATGTGGGGCTCTTATCCTGAAAATACCAGCCTTCAGCCGTGTGGCTTTCTTACCTGGTATCAAAATTGGGAGGACCGCACACAGTTTTTTTTTTTAATTATTTATTGTACTGCACGATATAGACCCGCCTACCGGCGGCTGTGATTGGTTGCACTGAGGCAGCTGTCACTCAGCGTGGGGGTACGTCTGACTGCAACCATTCATAGGCGCTGGTGGGCGGGGGAAGTAGTGAATACGAGATGGAATAATGAGCGGCCTGTATTTTCAAAAGCAGGAGAAGCCGCCAGAGCAGTGTGACAGCCGTGCAGCGCCGGTGAGAGAGAGACCAAGAGAGAGAGAGAGAGAGAGTCCAACCAACAGACCGACCAACAGAGAGTCCAGGAGCGCTTTTAAACGATTTAGAACGTTCTGCTGGACATGCTGAGCATGCTCAGTAGAACGTGACGGAATCCTGCTCTGGAATCTGTCGCCAAACGCATGGCGACGGAAACCAGCACCATAGACATTCATTATGCCTCTTAACGGATCCCAACGGAACCCTGCGGAGTGCGTTTTTTTTTTTACAGCAAAAAAACCCGCTACATGCTGCATTCAATCCGCCCGGAGCTCAGTTAAAATAACGAGACTGCGTCAGCCGGCGGATGCAACGCAGACACTTAAGTCGCAGTGCGTCATCAATAAAAGTCTATGGGAAACCGAGCAAGTCGTAATTAACGGGTTGCGCTATTTTACATAGCGGCAGATTGCGACGAACACAAGTATGAAACTAGCCTTACCAAGAAGGAATTTGGCAACCAGGACAATCACTCCTACTCTTTAGTTTTGCTGTATATAGCACGAGCAATCAAACAATCTCAAGTTCCTAATATTGACTGTAAAAAAGTGAAAAGTAAATAAAAAAAAAAACAACAAACAATTCAAATCTGGTATTTCCGCATCCATAAGTCTAATCTATTAAGATACAAAATGATTTAACCCATTTGGTAGGAGTTGTAAAGGAGAAGAAAATCAAAATGCTGTAATGAACATTGTTTTTTTGTTGTTTGTTTTTTTTTGTTTTGTCTCTGCAAAAATGCTCAGAAAAAAAATTATCAAAATATATGTACCCAAAATAAAATTAACACCAGCTCATCATGCAAAAAAAACCAGCCCTCACACAGCGCGATTCATTTAAATATAAAAGGTTTTTTTTTTTTTTGCAAAGTTTAGATTTTTGTTTTTCACAACTAAAAAGGAAAAAAAAAACTTTAGAAGTTTGGTATCACTTTTCATTTGTACTGATCTGGGGAATCATTTTATCAAGTCATTGTTAATTCAAAATTAAAATTGTAAAATATAAACCCAAACAATTCGACATTGGTGTAGTGTTTTTCATAATTTTTCTGAAACTTTGAGGTGTTTTTTTTTTGTTTTTTTTATATATATATATATATATATATATATAATATATATATATATATATATATATATATATATATATATATATATATATATATATATATATATATATATATATATAGTTAAATTATTAGTGTTATTCAAACTACAACTAGACCTGCAAAAAAAACAAGGCCACATGCAGCTGTGTTGGCAAAAAAAAAAGTTATGACTATTTAAAAAAGGGAGAGGAAGAAATTAAAACACACACAAATTGGCTATGTCCTTAAGGGGTTAAAATTAGGGATGGGTAAACCCAAATGGTAAAGTTCAGTTGTATCGGACAACTCGTGTCCGGGTTTCAAACTGGAACAGATTTTTCTCTTTTAATAATTTATTATTATTATTATTATTATTATTATTATTATTATTATGATTATGATTATTATGATGATTATTATTATTATTATTATTATTTTAAAGTTTGTGTCTCATTTTGGAGTTCAGGTGCTGTTCATATGCTAATGAAGTTTGTCGCCCCTATTATTGATAACCAGTGCAGGTAAAGCAGACAGCTGGGGGTTGATATTATCAGGCCGGGATTTGTCCCTTCTCTGCCTAAAGATAGTAGCCTACAGCCATCTCAGAAGGGGCTCGTTGCTAATTTGCACCAATTCTGGCACTGTTCCTCCCGATTACCTTGGTGTGGTGGCAATCGGGGTAATACTTGTGTAGTTAATGTCAGCTGTGTGTTGACAGCTGGCATGAAGCCCAGGGGCTAGTAATGGAGACTTGTATCAGATATCCCCATTTCTCTCACTCCTAATTGAGGGACACAGGACCATGGGTGTTATGCTGCCTATCCATAGGAGGACACTAAGTAGATGCAAAAGCATAGCTCCTCTGCAGTATGCACCCCCTGGCCAGGCCAGGCAAGCTCAGTTTTAGCTTAGTGTCTGTAGGAGGCACTTCCTTTCAAGGTTTGTTATTTTTTGAGGGCAACGGTTTCCTTTTGGGACCGATCTCCCACTACCATCAACGGGCGGGAATGTGGAGTGTCGCCTCCACGTACCCCCTCCTGCGACGCTGGATCCTGGGCTAGACGACGGGTTCCACAGACACCGATTTTCCAAAGCCCAGGGTAGAGGCCTGTGCCCCTATAGCCCACGTCCTCAGCCCCTCCTTGCAGGCTCTGAGTTGAATATGGCACCAATTCCTCAGCCCCTCTTTGCAGGCTCTGAGTTGAATATGACACCGGTGTAACCGGACACAGCAAGCTGGCTCTGTATTTTCACTGCCTGGACGGAAGCAGTGTTTTAAGGTGAGATCCCCCATGACAGGTTTCCCAGACAAAGGGAGAAAAGACGCTGCAGGGAAGCCCAGGACATTTACAAGGGTCCTGCACACACAGTGTTAACTTTTCTCTAGCTTGCTGGCTGGAGGAGGGGGGAAGTCCCTCCTGTTTGCAGAAAGTCCTGCAGATAATTTCCTGGTGGCAGGGGGAGGGCCCAGGGCTCAGGGACTCACGTTTATTTGCTCTGTTTATTTGCTTTAGCAGAAAAGCCATAACCACCAGTGACAAGCTGTGTGCTGACTGGAGGGAGAGGGAGGAAAACTATCAGAAGCTCCCTTCCCGCCGTTTTTTTACTACCCACAGCAGGGGGAGGCACACTGACTTCATCTTCCCGCTCTTTTAGCGCTAAGCGCCGCCCCCACGGCCGCGATAAGCCCCCCCCCAACAGGAAAGCGTGCGAGATCTCCATAGAGCTTAATCCTTCCTGAGGACAGGGCCATCGGCTGATTCTGTTGAGGTGCTTGCTTCAATTGTAGCTCTGCTGAGCATTGCTCCCCCTCCTGGCATACTCTTATTAGGAACATGCAGAAATCTAAGGTCACTAAGAGTGCTAAGGCCCACATAGTCTATTATTCAGCCTGCACTGCCTGCCACGCTGAGCTACCACGTAAACACACCTCTTCTCTCTGTGAGTCCTGTGCCCCTATAGCCCCCCAAGAACCCCCTGCCACCACCGCCGCAACCGTCAGCCCAGAGCCTAGGGCCCCCAGCCCACCGGAATGGGCACAGTTTCTGTCCCAATCCATGGAAAAACTGTCACAGAACCTGGTTCTGGCTATGCAAGGTCGTCCTCCACACCCTTCTGGGTCCCTGGACGGAACGCAGCCTGAGGATACCCCTATGGAGGATCTTTCTGAGGTAATCCGGGCACATGCTTCACCGGTTGCAGTGATCAGGAAAAGAGCACACGGCCGGGTGTCTCCAGCGGGCTCTCCCTCGGGAGCACACAGGGCAGGCTCTCCCACACGCTCCACGGCTTCTGAAGAGCTGGAGGAGGGAGAATGCTGTTTGTACCAGGAGGATTCCTTGGTTTCAGCCTCCCCAGATGATCAAACTGCAATAGACTCCCTTATAACAGCAATCAACCAAACTCTGCATGTGGAGGATCCCCCATCCACTACCACTGACCATGCGGTCTCCTTTAAGAGGGCAAGGAAACCCCAAAAGGTTTTTCCCCTTCGCCCATGACAGCACCACCTCAGAGATAGGTTCCGCCCACATCAGGACAGGAAACCCACTGATAAAAAGGCGGCACCTCTCCTCATCAGTTCGGTTTCCTGTCCTGACAGGACGAACCCACGGATTCTCCCAGGTCCGACCCGGTGTGCAAGCTTGGTACTTAACAAAAGCCGGCATTCGGGCCTGGAAGCACCTCCCCAGGGCTTCATGCTTATGCGGTGGTGGGGCGCGGCAGCTCGGCTCTGCGTTGCCCCCGGTGATGTCCGCACACGGAGCTTGTAAGCTGGGCGCCCTGCTGCTGCTGTAGACGCCGGGGGTGAAGGGGATGTGACGCGACACCCGGAAATGCTTCCACTGCGCATGCGCAGGGTTGGCCAAGATGGCGGCGCCCAGGAACGAGATTCAGGCGGCAGATTTGAAATGGTGAGAGATAAAGAGATGACGCTCGCGGGGCTATGGTGAGTAGATCTCCTCCGTTAGGATGGCTGACAGCTCCCCATCAGGGAAGGAGGATCCAGACAGAGAGAAGGACTCTCAGGCTTCCCACCCTCAGCAGAAGGGGGACCACCCCCCTGCCAGAGCAAGCCCCTCCAGTCCGGCAGGTCGTCACTCTGATTCCAGGAGGTCTGCAAATCGTAAATCTCCACCTAAAACGGTATTTAACCGCCATCTTGGGGGGTGAGTGCCTGCTGGCTTATTGCTTCCTTATGTTTCCTTCTGTTCCATTGTTTCTCAGGTGCCCAAAAAGCATACCTCAAAAAAGAACTATAGATCATGTGGGGTGTGCAAGGCTTCTGACTACCGGAAAGACCTTTGTTCCTCCTGTATTAAGAAAGTCCTGTGTACCGAAGCACCGAGTTTCACGGCAGAGTTACGGGACATTATTAGAGCCGAAGTGAGGAATTCTATGGGCTCCAGGTCCGACTTAGCTCCAAAGAAGCATAAGAAGACAGCTAGGAAGCGGGCTGGATCATTCACTAAGTCCGATAGCTCTGCCAAGGGCTTTGGTTTTTCTTCCCTGGCCTTTTCATCAGACTCTGACTCGTCCTCTTCTTCAGATGAAGGTGGCAGGCCGTGTTTTCCTCCCTCTGAGGTGGCATCCCTGGTTAAAGCGGTCCGCGCTACTATGGGGCTGGTGGACGATAAGAGTCAGGAATCTACACAGGACCTTATGTTCGGTGGCCTGGAAAGTAGAAAGAAGGTCTTTCCAATCCGTCACAAGATCAGGCAAGTGATAAGGGATCAGTGGCAGAAGCCTGAAAAGAGAATGCCGATTTCTTTGTCGCTCCTTATTGGGAGACCCAGACAATTGGGTGTATAGCTTATGCCTCCGGAGGCCACACAAAGTATTACACTAAAAGTGTAAAGCCCCTCCCCTTCAGCCTATACACCTCCCGTACTGCTACGGGCTCATCAGTTTTTATGCTTTGTGCGAAGGAGGTCAGACATGCACGCATAGCTCCACAGCTTAGTCAGCAGCAGCTGCTGACTATGTCGGATGGAAGAAAAGAGGGCCCATAACAGGGCCCCCAGCATGCTCCCTTCTCACCCCACTCTTGTCGGCGGTGTTGTTAAGGTTGAGGTATCCATTGCGGGTACGGAGGCTGGAGCCCACATGCTGCTTTCCTTCCCCATCCCTCAATTAGGGCTCTGGGTGAAGTGGGATCTTTTCGGTCTCCAGGCACAGGAGACCGTGCTCCATCCACAGCTCCTGAGGACCATGCTGGATAGGAGCCGAGTATCGTTCATGGACATGGCCCTGCTACTTTGAGGTACTCTGTGTCCCCGGGGGGACCGCGCACAGCAACACTCCAGCATTGCTGGGTGTGCTAGTGCACCGGGGACAGCAGCGCTGACTGCGTTTGTGCCATTACACACTTCAGCGTCGCTGAGTGTGTTCGTGTAGGGGGACTGCCGCGCTGACCGCCGCTGCCATGGTTATCACTGCGGCGCGGCTGGGACTGTTAGTGCGCCGGGGACTTCCGCGCCGACCGCGCTTATACGGCGGCCGCGCTTATAACTCGAGTCCCCGGCTTTTGCGGCCTAGTCTCGTTTTCTTCCCGCCCCCAGCCCTGCCAGTCAGGGGAAGGGCGGGACGCTGTACAGGACGGCAGCACTGAGGGCTGGAGCATGCTTTGCATACTCCACCCCCCTCACTCTGCACAGTGGGGCACCAGTTCCCGCACTTTTCTGGGTCACGCCCACGGCTCCCTCCTCTCCTCAGGACGCCGGCAGCCATTCCTCTCAGCTCTGCTAAAGCTGGAGAGGAGAGACAAGCTCAGGGAGACCCAGGCAGGATTTCTGGTGCCCACACAACCGCTTTGCGAAGGCGGTAAGCAGCACCTGTGGTGCTGGCCCCACTAGTGCAGAAGTGTACTTATAGATTATATGATTAAAGACTATACTTTACACTGTATGGTGCACGGTTGATTTTTGTCTATATACCCTCCTGTATTGCTCAGAGGAGACAACAGCATGTCGTCCACAAATAGCAAGGGTGCCAAAGCACAGACTTACTATGCTGCCTGTGTAGCATGTACGGCTATACTGCCGGCAGGTTCCACTGACCCTCATTGTGTGCAATGCTCGGCCCCTGTGGCACTTTCTCAGCCGGAGCCTCTGCTAAGGGCGGCCCAGGGAGAACCACCTGTTAACTGTCCAGGTGACAGGGACGGAGTTTGCAGTTTTTACTGAAAGACTTTCTGAGACTATGGCTAAGATATTAGAAGCCTTGCAGTCCAGGCCGGCATCTCAAGCCAGGGGCACTGTGGAATCATTGCCCCCTGGTCCCCCTCAGTTGGAACAGCAATGTCCTCCCGGGGTGTCTCATGGATCCCAGGGTGAGGTCTCTGAAACAGACCGCAGCCCCAGACCGATTAAGCGAGCTCGCTATGATATCCCCTCGACATCATCACAATGTTCAGGGTCTCAGCGAGAGGACTCTCTGTATGATGAAGCGGAGGTAGCTGATCAGGATTCTGATCCTGAAGCCGCTCTCAACCTTGATATTCCTGATGGTGACGCCATAGTGAATGATCTTATTGCGTCCATCAATGAAATGTTGGATATTTCTCCCTCAGCTCCTCCAGTGGAGGAGTCAGCTTCTCAGCAGGAGAAATTCCGTTTCAGGTTTCCCAAGCGTACAACGAGTATGTTTCTGGATCACTCTGACTTCAGAGAGGCAGTCCAGAAACGCCGAGCTTGTCCAGATAAGCGTTTTTCCAAGCGCCTTAAGGATACACGTTACCCTTTCCCCCCTGACGTGGTCAAGGGCTGGACTCAGTGTCCCAAGGTGGATCCTCCAATCTCCAGACTTGCGGCTAGATCCATAGTTGCAGTGGAAGATGGAGCTTCACTCAAGGATGCCACTGACAGACAGATGGAGCTCTGGTTGAAATCCATCTATGAAGCTATCGGCGCGTCTTTTGCTCCAGCATTCGCAGCCGTATGGGCACTCCAAGCTATCTCAGCTGGTCAGGCGCAAATTGACGCACTCACACGTACGTCTGCGCCGCAGGTGGCGTCTATAACCTCTCAAACGTCGGCATTTGCGTCCTACGCTATTAATGCTGTCCTGGACTCTGCGAGCCGTACGGCGGTTGCAGCCGACAATTCGGTGGCAATACGCAGGGCCTTGTGGCTGCGGGAATGGAAGGCAGATTCGGCTTCCAAAAAGTGCTTAACTGGATTGCCATTTTCTGGCGACCGTTTGTTTGGTGAGAGATTGGATGAAATCATCAAACAATCCAAGGGAAAGGAAACATCCTTACCCCAGGCCAAACCAAAAACACCCCAACAGAGGAGGGGACAGTCGAGGTTTCGGTCCTTTCGGGGTGCGGGCAGGTCCCAATTCTCCTCGTCCAAAAGGCCTCAGAAGGATCAGAGGAACTCCGACGCATGGCGGTCTAAATCACGCCCTAAAAAGACCGCCGGAGGTGCCGCTAC
>NC_134356.1:90918005-90953005 GCF_048569485.1 Anomaloglossus baeobatrachus | reverse complement strand
TGCGGGACCCGTCCATCCAGCCATTTGGTTTACCGAGGACTTTGTGCATCTCTTACTGAGTGAATACACCCGTGCCATCCGGCACCGTGCCGCGCTGTCCCTGCAACCCTACACCTCACCAACCCTGCCTCCCTGTCACACCACCGGGCCCCGGGACCACCGACCCCTACCCACGGAGGGGGAAAACAACATCCCAGTTGCTCCCCATTATCGCTCCCGGGATCCCCGTCACCAGCAGCGGTGGTGCCTATCTTCACCACAACCCGTGGGTGGTGTCACGGACTAAATTCCTCAAACCAACCACCCTTTTCACTCACGGGCGAGGAGTGCCGCTCGAGTCCCCGGATCCGGCCCACCGCTCGAGCCACCGAGCAGCAGCCGCAGCAGCGCTGGACCCGAGCGTTAGCGAGCGCAGCGGCGGCATCCTCCCCGCCTGCGACAAAAGCATTAAGTTAGCTCCACTGTTTCCAGCTGACCTTGTATTTGTTTGCAGCATATCCAATTCCGAGTAGATGTTTTAGAACTATTGGGTAGATAATGAAAGCTGCTACTTATTTCTGTCCATGATAATTCTGTATAATAAAGAGTATAAGAATGGCGCTGATGAAAAGATCAGAATGTGACAGGAGGAGTCACAAGTACCAATGTGGCTTGATGGTAAAAGCTAGGTAGTTACTTATTACCAAGCCTGAGAATTGCAGATATGGCTCTGTAAGTCCATCCTTTGGGCTTCTAATTTCAGCACTCTATGCATGTAAAGGCCGCTTTACACGCAATGACATTGCTAATGAGATGTCGCTGGGGTCACGGAATTCGTGATGCACACCTGGCCTTGTTAGCGACATCGTTGCATAGGACACGTACGAGCGACCACTAACGATCCAAAATACTCACCACATCATTGATCATTGACACGTCGTTCATTTTCAAAATGTCATTGATCTTCTGGGACACAGGTTGTTCGTCATTCCTGAGGCAGCACACATCGCTACGTGTGACACCCCAGGAACGGCAAACAGCGTACCTGCGTCCTCTGGCAACGAGGTGGGACTGACATGAATGCGGCTGCTCTCCGCATCTCCGCTTCTATTGGTGGCCTGCTGTGTAACGTCGCTGTGACGCCGCACGAACCGCCCCATAAAAGAGGTTGTTCGCCGGCCACAGTTACGTCATTAGAAAGGTAAGTACGTTTGACGCGCACTACCGATTTTGTCCGCCACGGGCACCGATTTGCCCGTGACGCAAAAACGACGGGGGTGGGTACGATCGCTAGCGACATAGCTAGCGATGTCGTAGCGTGTAAAGCAGCATTAAAAGTGCTAAAAGTCAAAGCAATCTGGATGCACCCATTTTACTTTGCTTGAAAGGGCATTGCATTATTACACAGTAGTATTACACACGGGTGGACATATCATTTGGTGCAACCTGTTTAGTGGGGCCGATTTCTACCTCCAAAGCAGGTGGAATTGTGCATTTTGATGCATTATTGGACAGAAAACCGCCCATACACTGTTCTCGCACAGTGGTCCTTTATGTGTCCACCAGTGTAATTGCGCTTTATAGGTAAGATAAATTACTAACTGAGACGGGCGAATGGTAACTATTCGTGTTCGGATTATTCTTACAGAATACCGAGTACTATTCTAATCCGCAAGACAAGAAAATAGCATGGGTTCCCCATTGACTTGCATTACGTTCATTATTCGTGATGAATATTGGTATAGTACTTTTAGGATTTGTTACGAATTCTGTTCTGAACACTAATAGTTTAATATTCGACCATTACTAATGCTTACCTAAATCAATGAACTAATCTCCCGTCCTCACAAGATCTCCTTTTTGTACATGTTTCACCCAACTGTCTCCCAAGACTTTTTCCAAGCATCATCTTCTGGAATTTACTACCTCAGCACATCCAGTTGTCTTCCATGATCGAAGTCTTCATATGTAACCTAAAAAAACGATCATTTTATGAAGGCTTACAAGCTGCAATACTCCTTCTGCCACCTTGTTGGCACCAAAGCCAAAGCCTTGCAGATTGTAAACCTATGTGAACAGGGCCCTCTGTACCATTCTGTCACTTAGTTAATTTTCTGTGCTTACTGTTTTAGGATTCAGACTTTTCATTGAGGGAAGCTGTTGTTGAGCAGTCATGTGGTGCCATTGCTAGAATGTATTCATATCGGAAGGACATTAGTGTCTTCCAGACATGTGATGTAATAAAGACTTCTAGCAGAACAATATATTCTATATGATCTTTGTAAACATGTGCAAGTCACTTGTGTATGTGTACAAAGTAACGCAACGTCAACAATCTTTGGGAGCTTATGTCCATGGAAATTGTTTCTTGGCCGAAGACTTGCAATGTCTTGACAGATTTTATGCATCGAATGACTATTTTCCGTTCTGAATTCAAAGGACGTCAATGTATATTTTCTTGAAGGATATGGGATAAAAAGAAGTTCTGTTAAACTGCTGCGTGATGAACCAGGGTCAGATCTATACGTGGATGAAATCCCTTTTTAACACATTTTCTGGATAGCTGCTCCCCATTCAACATTTGTTTGCCACGTACATTAAATATTTATATGCATGTCAGTTTGAGACTTCATAACTTCTTTTCAAAAGCTGCTGCCATAGTGTCAGCAGAAATATGTAGTTTATGACACTGCACCTGGTCTAAATTGCAGAGGATGAACTTAAGATTTACCCTCAACCGCAAAGGACTTTGGAGAAGAGATTGGCTGTGCCGTGAGCGCGCTGGGCAGACTCGCTGGTGGCTGAGCACATACAATACGCGCTCATTGGGCTACACAGGGAGAGAACAAACCCTGAGCCTATCGACCGGCGGTTTGACAGCAATTATTGGCAAGATTCTTCAAATTAACAAATGACACGACAATAAACAGAAATACCGTCTGCAGAAAGAAAAAGGGAAACTTTTGTTTATCTGGTCAGGTGGTTTAGATTAGCCGTGATGCTGGTCTGTATTATGTTACTTTAAATCATTGCGTCCCAGCAGGACATAAATTACGAAGATTGCTACAGTATGTTTCATTCATTGTAGAAACAACAAATTGGAATATTTTTTACGGGCATATCACAGCATTTTGGCAGAGATCTGTGCTGCATTAAATTTAACACGAGCTTTGGCTCATATGTTATTCCTTAATACACATACTGTTATTTGCATACAGCCAATTGTAAAATCAAAACAGTTTGGCTGAAGATCTGTTTTGCTCAATGAAGAGGAATGAATCACGCAGAGTATGTAAAAGGAGATGGGCCACCGATTGGCCAAGTTGAGAAATCTATGTCTGTCTTGTATTCTTGGACTTCAACCGTCATAACATTGCATCGTAATGGTAGAAATAGTTAAAATTGGCAATATTTATACCTATTATTTAAAGAGCTTGTCCACTACTTTCACATTGATGGCCTGTACTTGGGGTAGGTAATTAATATCTACCCTGGGTCCGACACAGCACCACCAGAGATCAGTTGTTCTTGGTAGTGGCAGTTGTCAGGCGGAAATGCTCCGTTCCGGAGCTGCCCGTCACCTAATAGAGGCCGGAGCCAGATACTGCACATTCACATCCTATTCAAATCAATAGGAGGAGAGGATATGCGATATCCATCCGTGGCCACTATCAGAAGATGGAAACTGAGCATTTGACAAGCTTCAAAAGGAACCTGAAGACCCACCTCTTCCGACAAGTCTACAACCTGCCGTAACCCTCAGTCTGATATAGCGCCGCACAACCAGCTCTACCCTCACCTACTGTATCCTCACCTGTCCCTTATAGACTGTGAGCCCTCGTGGGCAGGAACCTCTATCCTCCTGTACCAGTCTGTGCCTTGTTTTGATTATGATTATTGTACTTGTCCCTATTATGTATACCCCTTTCGCATGTTAAGCGCCATGGAATAGATGGCGCGATAATAATAAATAATAATAAATTGCCGCCGAGAACAGCTGATTTGTGATAGTGCGGGGTGTCTGACCATGGTCGATCAGACATTGATGACCTATCCTAATGTTAAAGTAGTGAACAAACACTTTAAATTCTGGTTGCTGGGGATCTTACTGCTGGAACCCCACCGATCCCAAGAACTTTCATTCCAGAATCCCCTGTGTAAATAAAGCTGATGATTTCTGTATGTCTCTAGGACTGGCCATTAGTTTTTCTGTCCGAAAATTACAACCTCCATGCTTCAGGAGAAGGTGCACCAGCCCTTGGAGTGCCGCGGACCCTTCATGTAGAGTTGCCTATGTTTCTTTATGTAAAGGAGTCTGGTATGAACTGCAATACCCCCAAAAAACTTGTAGGTCCGGGCTCTAAATGTCAATTATAATAAATACAAATACTATACAAACATTTGAATTTGTCAAGGGTATCGGTCACTAGGCTTTCCCAATATAAACTAAAGCTACCACCTTTAATGCCCCTTTTACAGCAGTCTAGCAACCTGTAATAAGTCCTGGATCATCTTTGCATATCCCCAAAAATTCTATAATACGTCGTCCTGCCCTGCGTCATGTGGATGTCACTTCCTACATTATCCACCCAGTGCCACTAATCTCGCCGCTGTGCGTGTGTGCCGGCTTTATTCTGGGTCTTCAGCGCTGTTTGGACTCTCCTGGCTCATGCCAGCAGGGCAGATCGAAGTGCGCCAGTACAGGAGGGGGGCCCTGTGGGGATGACCTAGTACGTGTCATCCACATGAAGCAAGGTTGGAGGACAGCGATTGTGAAGATAGAGGCGCTGAGCAAGATCAGCAATACCCATCGAACTAGCCCACGCCGTTGGGGGGAGGGGGGGATATATGCAGAGAGGGTTGGGTGTTTAAAAACAGCTTGCTGAACTCTTTTAAAGAGGCATTAATTATGGGGACTTTAATTTATATTGGTAAAACTAAAAACAGATTCCCTATCTTAGGGCTACCATGATAAGCTTTTGGTGAGTTTTTGATGTTGCATAATTTCTGTACCTATTATGTAAATTCGGTTGTGATTTTGTTTTATTTTTTAATTTGTATATTTTTTTTCATGGGTTTTTTATTTTTATTTTTTTATGTTGCAGTTTGTCTTTTTTTTGGAAGTCATGTTTTAAATCTCCTTTACTGTATTTTTGATCCTTCCTGGTATTTGGCTTTGACAGAACTTCATGTGCGGATTCCATGAGTTTTTAATGCATTTTCATAGCAGAAACACACTAAAAACACATTTTTGTTTTTTTTTTTACCTGCAAATTCTCTGCGTCTAATGCCATTCTATAGGAAAAGCTCGGCATACCTTCAAGAAATATTGACGTGTATTTGAAACGCGCATCGTAGGTCATTTTACACTGAGTTAAAAAAAAACAAAAACACAACAAAAGAAAACCAAAACACAATGGGCAGGAGATTTCTAGAAATCCCATCCATTTTGTTGGAACTGTAAGATGTTACTATTTTGTATAGCGAGAATCCGCAGCATCACAAACTTATCGTGGGTGTACAGCCTAGACCTTTTTTTTTTTTTTTTCCTTCAAATTTATTTAGAGCTTTACTGCATATACATAGATGTACCACAAAGCATTGTAGGTGTTTGTGCCCATCCCTAGAGTCCTTGGGAGCTTACTCCATACTGTATTATTTTTTTAAAGTATTCCCATCTCCAAGATCCTATCCCAATATGTTGTGGGTGTAATAATATTAGCAAATACTTCCAATTAGAAATGTAGTATAGTTCTCCTGATTAGGTATGTGTCTTACCTCATGTGCAGGGCATTGCAGGACCTTAGGAATCCATGGTTATGATCATGAGCAACTAACTGTATGCATGGTTATAACTAGGGATGATCGAATACCTCAAATATTCGGCTTCATGAATATCTGACGAATAGGTCGCCGCTATGCAAATATTTGATGCGCAATGTAAGTCTATGCGAAGCCCGAATAGTTTCGAATAGTTGTTATTCGGGTTTCCCATAGACTTATGTCGCGGGCAGAGGAGGGGACGCTGCGCTCTCCCACTGCTCGGGTCCGGCCGCTGCTGTTGCGGCTGCTGCTGCTTGGTGGTGGCTCGAGCGGTGGGCCGGATCCCGGGGACTCGAGCGGCGCTCCTCGCCCGTGAGTGAAAAGGGTGGGGATTGGAGTGTGGGGATTTGGTTATTGTCCGTGACGCCACCCACGGTTGTGGTGATATTGGTGACACCACCGCTGCTCTGGTCGGGGATCCCGGGAGCGATGACTGGGAGCAGCCTGGATGTTAGTTCTCCCCTCCGTGGGTAGGGGGTTGGTTGTCCCGGGGCCCGGTGATGGGGTAGGGATGGATGGCAGGCGGGTTTCGGGGCCTGGCGAGGTGCAGGGTTGCGGGGGCAGCGCTGTGCCGCACGGCACGGTGGTACTCACTCAGCCAATGATGAGGACACAGTTCTCGGTAAAACACACGGCTGGATGGACGGGTCCCACAGACGGCTGCGGTGTTTCTCCTCCCGGCAGGTTGATGGTGACTGCCTTTCCCTGCACCTGTGTAACGTGTACGGTTCCAATGGGTTCCCACCGGTAATCCGCTGCCCAGCTTGGATGGGTGCTCAAGGAGCCCCTTTTGCCCGCAGGCTCTGGCCCTGGGAACTTTAGCCTTGGCGGTGACTGTGTTTCCCTCTCTCGGTTGGACTGTTGCCTTCTGACGGGACTTGGCTGCTGGGAAACCCAGGAGGTTCCCTTCGCTAACGGATTTGGCAAATTCACGGCGACTCCTAGCCTTGCCGGGGTCCGTAAGCCCCTGCCGGATGGTGCTGGCTTCTCTTTGCGTACCGGTCGGGTACCGCCGGGCCACCGCCCGTCCACGGTCCTTACGGTTAGCTCCAATAGGCCACTCCTGCAGACGGTCACCACCGTCTGCCAACCTTGCTGATCTGTCCGAGCCACACACCCGGACCAACTTCAGGCTTCTCTTCTACCACTTCCCTCCTTCCACTTTCACTTCCAACACTAATCTCTGCCTTACTTTTCCCGCCTCCAGGACTGTGAACTCCTCGGTGGGCGGGGCCAACTGCCTGGCCCACCCCCTGGTGTGGACATCAGCCCCTGGAGGAAGGCAACAAGGGTTTTTGTCTGACTTTGGTGTGCCTGACCGAGAGTGTGGGGTGTGTAGGTGTTGTGCTGTGACGACCTGGCTTTTCCAGGGCGCCACACTTACATTGCACATCGAATATTTGCAAATAGTCGAATAGCGGCGACCTATTCAGCAAATATTCGCAAGGCCGAATATTTGAGGTATTCGATCATCCCTAGTTATAACCATGGATACCTAATGTCTTGCACATGAGGTAAGCGACAAAAAAAAAACTATACTACTTTTTCTAATTGGAGGCATTTGTTAATATTATTATTATTATTATTATTATTATTATATTTCACCTATTACATATTAGGATAGGATCTTGGAGATGGGAATAATCTTTTAAGTTACTTTAATGCCCTGCACATGAGGTAAGAGACATGGCTAACTCTCATCTTAGTGGGTGGGCAGAGTTTCCACCATCCAGAGGTTCTGGTTCATCAGAGTGATGAGCGTGCTTGGTACTCGAAAAGAGCAGGTTGGACGATTTTTTTTCAGTGTTATCACTTTTCCCCTCCCCTCCTGTGGGAGGTCTTGTATTTTGCAGGAAGAGTTGTACTTTTGAATGATTCCCATTAATTTTACCATATAGTGTACTGGAAAACCGGAAAAAAAAATCCTAGTGCGATAACATTTTAAAAAAAATTCCACAATTGTTTTTTGTTTACCATGTTCACTATATGGTAAAACGGATCAGCAGTATGATTCTCCAAGTCAGTACTATTGCACAGATACCAAGCATGTATAGTTTTCTTTTGTTTAGTAAAAAAATTTTAGGAAATTTGCAAATATAAAAAAAAAAATTCTGGCTTTTTTTTTTTTTTTACGTTTTACCGATCTTTTTATTCTATATTATATTTTAACAGATCAGACGTTTCTGAACTCAGTGATATCAAATGTGTATTTTTTGTTTGTTTATTTCTAAGACTATGTGCGCACGCTGCAGATTTTGCCTCTGATTTGCTGCAGAAAATGTGTCTAACATTGCTGCAGTCATTCCCCAGCAAATCCTATGGGTTTTAAAAAATGCTGTGCGCACACTGTTTTTTTTTTTTTATACCCGCAGATTTTCCCGCTGCGGAATTAATGAGCATGTCACTACTTTTCTGCAGGTACCTGCGGCTTTTGCCATAGTTAATGGTAAAAATCCGCAAGTTTGTTCCTGCGGATTTTTACCATTATCATTATCATCATTATCATAATCCGCGGCAAAAACGCACCAATCCGCGGTAAAGCCGCATGCGGATTTCGTTGCGGTTTTGGTGCGTTTTTTACCACAGGTGCGGGATTCTTTAAGGGTCCGGATTTTTCTTAACAAATAGTCACTTTCTAGTGCACACATGGCCTAATGGAGAGAAAGGGGGTGATTTGAACTTTTGTGGGGGTTTTTTTTCATATTTTTAAACTTTTTTTTTTTTAAACTTTTTACTGTATTTAATAGTTCCCTTGGAGAACTTGAAGCTGTGAGGATCGTAATGACACACATTGCTAATCAGCTGACTTCAGGCTGTCATGAAAACCCATTGGCGCCCTGCAATCATGTCACGGGAATGCAGTTGGTAGCGGAGAATGACGCGCTTCCCTCTGGCGCATTTTAAATCCCGCTGTCCAATATTGACAGTAGAACTTGACTGATTAACACATGCGGGCGGATCTCTGATCTTCCCATGGCTGTTAGAGGCACATGATGGCTGATTGACTCATCCATGTATGTGGGGGGGGGGGGGGAGGGGAGATGTGGGCTCAATGTGTGACCCTGCATCAAAGGCAGAAGCCTTTTGATGTACATGTTAGGGTTAAAAACAACCCAACCCCCCCTAAAAATGGTGGAATTAGTATTTTTTTTTCAGTTTTTAGTACAATATATGGTAAAGTAAATGTCAAAACTACAACTCGTGTGGCTACTGCATGTCAATGGAGTGATTAAAAAGTTATGACTTTTGGATAAAATTTTGGAAATCAAAAAGACCCAAAATCAAAATTGGCTGTCTTTCAGGGGTTAAAGATCCAGCCCAAAGGTACCCCAGGTAAAGTGACTATATATTGTTGGAGAAGGCAGTACATCATAGTCAAGATGGGGGGCTGTTGGCATCACATCTGCCTAATGCCTCACCATGAATTCCCTAATATGTTAGCAGGGCTTTGGCTACTTTCACACATCCGGTTTGAGCCGTGCAGCTCAATCCGGCTGTGAAACCTATGCAACGGATGCGGTGAAAACACCGCAGCCTTTGCATAAGTTTTTACATGCGGCCGGTCCGTTTTTTTCCGGTTGCGGCATGCTACTGAGCATGCGCAGTGGAAGAAACCGCATGCGGCGGCCGGATGCGTTTTTTTCCGCATCGCGCCGCATCCGGCGTCCATAGGCATGCATTGAAAATGCGCCGCAGCGGCCGGATGCGGCGCGATGCGGTTTTTTTTTTGCCGGACAAAAAAACGTTGCAAGACACGTTGCCTCCGGCCGCCGCTTTGATAAATTTTGCCGCATCCGGAAAAAAACGGATGCAACGCAAAGCCATCAGGTACAATCCGGTTACAATGCAACTCTATGGGGATAAACCGGATGCGATACCGGATCCGGTTTACCCGTTTTTTTCCGGATTGTACGTGATGGGAAAAAACTGATGTGTGAAAGTAGCCTAACTGATATGTTCCAAGGTGTTAGAAGTTACTCCTTGTGTGGGTAACGTATACATATAACCAGAAAAGTAGTGAACGGAGAACTTATGGTAACATTCACTATTATATACATATGAGGTGGTATTAATATTTCTCTGTTTATAGAAAAATCTCTCTGCATTACCATAAAGTGCTGAGCCAACCCTATTAAGACTTATCCTCACTAAAATTGTATGTTAGAGTAGTTTTGGCTTGCCGGGTGAGATGCCGATTCCATACAATGCATCTCAATAGGATTATTCGGATGCATTACTTAATAAGACATTTCTGGCCTAGATGTGTGCTGGAAGCTTCATATCTTTTACTGGGCAATGAATCGTTTTTTGGCTCAGCATTTTAAGAAAGTGTGAGACCAGATATATTATGAGATTAGGTAAAAGACTTTGCAAGTTGACTTAAGCTTTTCCTAGACATTTGATCTGAGGGGCAGTGTGTGGTTTGTCACACCTAGTCTTGAAAACATGCAGAGCTTCAGCAGAACATGGACAATTTCTGGTTAGAATACCATTTAGGATTGAGTTAAAGCCAGCCTAGGGTTAATGGTTTAAGGTATGGTAATGAGGGAGCGCGATTAGCAATGGTTGGTGTGCACATGGCTGCCGGAGATGTGATTACACATGTTCCAGACCAATAGTACAAATAAAAAGGTTTCATGAAACTAAACTATATTCAATCAGGTTATAGGATGAAGAAAAACTATAGGTACTTATCACAAGTATTTAATTTGAATACTTATAAGTTATAACAGGGCTTTAGGCTGCCCAATGTACAAACCCTTAGGCCATGTGCGCACTAGAAAGTGACTTTTTCTTAAGGAAAATCCGGTCCCTCTTAAAAAAATCCCGTACCCGCGGTAAAAAACCTCACCAAAACCACAGCAAAATCCGCATGCGGATTTACCGTGGATTTACCGCAGGTTGGTCCCTGCGGATTTTTACCATTATGGCAAAAACCGCAGGTACCTGCAGAAAAGTGATATTCACATTAATTCCGCAGCGGAAAATCCGCGGGTATAAAAAAAACGAAGTGTGCGCACAGCATTTTTTAAAACCTATAGGATTTTCTGGGGAATGATTGCAGCAATGTTAGACATTTTCTGGAGCAAATCCGTGGCAAAATCTGCGGTAAATTCGCAGCGTGCACACATAGCCTTAAACTGGAATCTTGTGCCTTGGCAAAATGTGTTTTTCCAAGTATAAGACACTGTCTTATACTTTCTTTTTTTGCCCCAAAAGAGTGTTAGGGTTTATTTTTGGGTAGACTTTAGTTTTGGTGAAACACGGGGGCACGTTTACCCTCTCCTGCAAAAAAAAAGCAGGGCCCCCTCTTCCTAGGAGATTCATGCTTACCAGACCCCGGACGTCTGAGTGGCTCCCAGGTCCCCCTGCGATTTTCGTTGGGTGCTCCAAGCAGGTATGCTCAACGCCGTCCTCCCCTGCTTCTGGCCGACACATGTGGTTTCACACGGACCGTGTGACCCCCACGAACACACGGAGACATGTCAGTTTTTTCTCCGGCGGCACGGGTGTCACGCGGATCGCACACTGATGTGACCATGTGACATCAGTGTGACAAGTATCGGAGAAAACACGGGTCTCTGAAATAAAAAGATTTTCTATATTCACCTGTATCCAGCGCTGTTTTCTTTCAGCTCTGCTGCCTCCCGCTTCTGACCCCCGCTCATTATACTCATAGAATATTCACTGCAGTGACAAGCTGAGAGCAGGAGCATTAGGTGACTGCACTGGGTACAGCACCGCTGAGGACAGCATCGCGTGGACAGGTGAGTATTGAGCAAGCGGTGTGTGTGCAGTGACGTCCAGGAGGTCATTGGAGTTTCCAATGAACTCTGATGACATCCTGATGACCCCCCGTGATCCCCGCGCTACAGTGGGTGTCACCACAGCGACACGCGTGAAAGTAACCATGTGTGTGGCTTGTACCCGATTAAACACGGACATCTGAAACTGTCCGAAAAGTGAAGGGGGTGACATCCTGTTGACAGATTCCCTATACTTAAAATATTTTTCAATCTTTATGTATTATTTCCAATCTAATTTTTTTTTTTTATTAATTACAATCATTAGTAATTGATAAAAAGCTAAACAAAAGTATATAATTTAATTATGC
This sequence comes from Anomaloglossus baeobatrachus, assembly GCF_048569485.1. Taxonomy (NCBI): domain Eukaryota; kingdom Metazoa; phylum Chordata; class Amphibia; order Anura; family Aromobatidae; genus Anomaloglossus; species Anomaloglossus baeobatrachus. The sequence goes on along the minus strand of NC_134356.1, from coordinate 90,941,088 downwards.
AAGGAATAACCTTCATTTAATGACTCGTCATTTTAAACTGCCTCAGGAGTCTTAACAGGATCCATTCATTTAGCTTTATTTATTTATTTTTTATTAAATGGGCATATACTGTACACTCTGAACCAGTAAAGGGATTGTCTACCTGTTGAGAACAATTTCTTTTTCCACCTAATCTGAGAGCAGCAGGATGTTGAGACTGAGACCCTGATTCCAGCGATGTCACTTACTGGGCTGCTTGCTGTAGTTTTGATAAAATCACTGTTTTATCAGCAGGAGATTACTTGAGGACTAGTAAAGTTGCTACCACGTAGTCCTTCATATTCATGAGCTTTGCATAACCCTGCCCTCTCCATTGGCTAGTTTCTTTCTATGAACGTAAAGCTGTCAATCAGGGGTATGGGTGGCGTTAAGAGAACTGGCAGAACCACAGCAAATTAAAATAGTGGTCTGAACTGCAGCAAGCAGCCTAGTAAATGATAAAATGCTGGAATCTGGATGACAGATCGCTATTAAATGCATGTATTTTGGGCTAAAACTAAAAATAACTTTTGCAGTTGGTTTTCTTTGAAAAAGCCAAAATTATTTTTTTTTTTTTTTGATTCTTTGATTCAACTTCCTTGTGGTCATAAATCAATTTAAAAAAGGAAAGGCTAAATTACAGTGTGCACACCTGCATAAAATCAGCCATTGTTAGACACTTACTGATTTAACCCTTCCACGACTATTGACTTATTTGTATGTCAAAAGTAGTGTGTCTGCCTTTGATGTGTGCTCACACGCTGAGCCCGCATCATTCCCCGCACATGGTGGCTGATTTGCTAAGCCGCCGTATGCCTCTAAAAGAAGCTGGGGGATTGGAGATCCACCCTCCGCTGTTAACCAGTTAAATCCCACTGTCTATTTCTGACACCAGGATTTAACACGTGCTGACGGTGTGTCAATGATGTCGTCATAGGGTGAACATAGATTGGTCATCAGCTGACCATTGGCTGTCATGACAATGTGTCTCTCTGTCATGATGATCCTCCTGGGAATGGTATACAAAGAAAGTTATCATTTTTGCTGTACGGAGCAGTGCATCAGCACTGCGAGTAGACTATCGCAGCTTCAAGTCCCATAAGTGGACTAGTAAATAGAACCAAAAGTAAAAAAAATACTACAAAATAACAAAAATGAGTTTTTAAAAATTTGAAAAAATAAAAAAAAAAGTTCAAATCACCCCCTTTTGCCCCATTAAAAATAAACCGATTAAAAGAAAATAAAAATATACATATTTGGTATTGCTGTTTTTTTTTTTTTTAAAATGTTTTATCTATTAAAATATAAATGAATCTGATTGGTAAACGAAATAACCAGAATAAAATCAAATCTCCAGAATTAAAGTTTTTTTGGTCCAGTAAAATGCAATAAGAGGCGATCAAAACATCTACCCCAAAAGGGTATTAGTAAGGCTATGTGCACACGTTGCAGACATTCTGCATCTCCTCGCAGGAAAAACACTGCAGCAAAAAAGCATGTGTATTTGTTGCGAATTGATGCATTTTTTTCCCCTTGATATATGCCACTTTTTTATTCTTTGCCTGTTTTCATTGTTTTCAATGGTAAAAACGCAGAAAGAATTGACAAGCTGCAGATTTTTTCTGCTACAAAATCTGCACGGGAAAATGTAGGATTCTCATAGACTTTGCTGGCATAAGGATATCCATGCAGATTTGGGTAGCAATGTAGTACCCAGTGTCAGAAATCTGGATTTGCATCCTAAACATACTTAACCCCTTCACGGCCATGAACGGATATATCCGTCATGGAGCGTGTCCCGTTAGGCCCCGCCCCCTGCCGCAGGCAGGCGGCGGCGGTCGGCACACATCAGCTTTTTTCAACAGCTGACGTGTGTGCCTGCTAGCCGCGAGTGGAATCGCTTCCACCCGCGGCCATTAACCCCTTAAATCTTGCTGCCAAAGTCTGGCAGCAAGATCTAAATGCGCGCGGCCATGTTTTTTTACTTACCACCGCCCCCACTGGAAGTCACGTGCGTGATCACGTGACTATCGGTGGTGGCCATCGTAGCACAGGGTCATGTGATGACGCCTGCAGCTACGAAGTTTCACTTTCGTTTTTCCTCGGCCGGGAGCAGAGGGAAAAAGAAAGTGACTATTTCTGCTGTTTACAGCTGTATAGCTGTGATCAGCAGATAGTGATCAGCGATCGGATTGCTGATCGCTTTAGCCCCCTAGGGGGACTAGTAAAATAAAAAAAAGTGAAAAAAAAAGTTTTAAAAAATAAAAAAAACAAAAAACCTAAAAGTTCAAATCACCCCACTTTCCCCCCATTGAAAATTAAAGGGTTAAAAGATAAATAAATGTACACATTTGGTATCGCCGCATTCAGAAATGCCCGATCTATCAAAATATATCAATTAATCTGATTTGGTAAACGGCGTAGTGGCAAAAAAATTCCAAACGCCAAAATTACGTTTTTTGGTCGCCGCAAGTTTTACGCAAAATGCAATAACAGGCGATCAAAACGTAGCATCTGCGCAAAAAATGGTACCATTAGAAACGTCAGCTCAAGACGCAAAAAATAAGCAGTCACTGAGCTATAGATCCCAAAAAATAAGAACGCTACGAGTTTCGGAAAATGGCGCAAAACGTGCGCCACGTTTATTGGACAAGCTTGTGAATTTTTTTTAACCCCTTAGAAACAAGTAAACCTATACATGTTTGGTGTCTACAAACTCGCACCGACCTCAGGCATCATACCCACACATCAGTTTTACCATATAGTGAACACCGTGAATAAAACATCCCAAAAACTATTGTGCCATCACACTTTTTTTGCAATTTTTCCGCATTTGGAATTTTTTTGCTGTTTTTCAGTACACCATATGGTGAAACTTATGGTTTCATTTAAAAGTACAACTTGTCCCACAAAAAACAAGCCCTCATATGGCAAGATTGACGGGAAAATAAAAAAGTTACGGCTCTCGGAAGAAGGGGAGCAAAAAACAAAAACGCAAAAACGGAGGGTGCCCCGGGGCTGAAGGGGTTAAAGAAGCCCCCGGAAATGGATGGAAACAAAGCGCTGGAGAGTTCTGAAGTGGCAGCAATGAGTCCGGATCTAAATCCCATTGAACATCGGGAAAAATCTTAAAATTGCTTTTGGGAGAAGACTCCTTCAAATATGAGAGACCTGGGGCAATTTCCAAAAGAAGAGTCCAAAATTCCAGTATAGAGGTGTAAGAAGCATGTTGCTGGTTATAGGAAGCGATTGATTGCAGTAATTTATTCCAAAGAGGTGTGCAACCAAATATTAAGTTTTGTGGCAACAATTGTGTCCGGGCCATTTGTGGAGTTGTGTGAGAAATTATGTTCAATTTGCTCTTTTTTTTGTGGTGTTTCAATGCACACAAAAAGTATTTATATAGCAAAAAGTGTCATTGCAATAATTTTGTAAGAAAAATACTTCAGTTTCTGGAACTATTTCAAGGGTGCCAACATTTTCAACTCTGATTGATTTGTATTAAGATTTATTTCCTAATTGCTTTTAAGATATCTGAGATCACTTACATACAAATATTTCACGTATATATGGCTATTTCTTCTACAGCGTTCTACAGATGTGATCATCGTATAAATATGCAGTGTGTCTATGAATATGTATATATTATACTGTATATGTGATGCCCTGGACTAGCCAGGTAGTCACAAACGTACCAACATACACGCCCCCACCCTAGGCAGTTACAGCAGCCAAACACAAAACCCTTGTTGCCTCCCTCCAGGGTCTGATGTCCACACCAGGTGGGGCAGAGCCAGGCGGTTGGCCCCACCCACCGAGGAGTTCACAGGCCTGGAGGCTGGAAAAGCAGTCAGAGTTTGGATGTGAAAGTGAGAGGTCACGTACTGCAAGTGTCTGGGTTGGAGCCCGGACACTGACAGCAAGGTTGGCAGATGGTGGTGGCCGTCTGCAGGAGTTAGTGGAACTCTGCAGAGCCGTAAGGACCGGGGTCGGGGGTCGGCGCGCCGGTACCGGACCGGGGAACGGAGTGAAGCTAAGCACACAAGCAGGGCAATCGGACCCCGACCAGGCTTAGAGCCGCCGTCAATAGTCAAATCCGAATGTGACAGGAACCCCAGGGGTTTCTCAACTACCAAGTCCCGATTGAAGGCAACCATCCACCCAGAGAGGATATACGGCCACCGCCACAGGCTAGAGATCCAAGGGCCAGCGCCTGCGGGCAAAACGGGCTCTTACGGCACCTATACGCCGGGGAGCGGACTACCAGTGGGCAACCACAGGAGTCAAGAACATTTTCAAAGGTGCAGGGAAAGACAGCCACCATCAGCCGTCCAGGGAGAGTACAACAACAACACTGCAGCCGGCTGCGGGACCCGTCCATCCGGCCATTTTGGTTTACCAGAGACTCTGTCAGTGATTGTCTGAGTGAGTACACCAGTGCCGTCCGGCACCGCGCCGCGCAGTCCCTGCACCCCAGCCATCCAGCCTCCCCGTCACCACCACCGGGCCCTGGGATCACCAACCCCTGCCCACAGAGGGAACAACATCTCAGCTGCACCCTACCATCTCTCCCAGGATCCCCGTTACCAGCAGCGGTGGTGCCATTATCACCACGACCCGTGGGTGGCGTCACGAACAATCTCCCTAACCAAACCACCCCCCCTTTCACTCACGGGTGAGGAGCGCTGCTCGAGCCACGCAGCGGCGAAGGCCCCGGACCCGAGCGTGGCGGGCGCGTCCCCTCCCCCCGCGACATATATTACAAATGTGAGTACACCCCTCACGTTTTTGTAAATGTTTTATCACATCTTTTCATAGGACAACAATGAAGATATGACCGTTTGATACAATGTAGTAGTCAGTGTACAGCTTGTATAATAGTGCATATTTGGTGTGCCCTCTAAATAACTCAACACAGTCATTAATGTGTAAACCATTGACAGCAAAAGTGAGTATACACCTAAGGGAAATTGGCCAAATTGTGCCCAATTAGCTATTTTCCTTCCCTGGTGTTATGTGACTCATTAGTATTATAAGGTCTCATGTGTGAATGGGTTACATTTGGTGTTATCGCTCACACACTCTCTTATTGGTCACTGGAAGTTCAACATGGCTCCTCATAGCAAAAATTCTCTGAGGATCTGAAAGAATTCTTGCTCTATATAAAATGGCCTAGGATATAAAAAGATTGACAATACCATGAAACTGAGCTGCAATATGGTGGCCAAGACCATGTAGCGGTTTAACAAGACAGGTTCCACTCAGAACAGTCCTGGCAACCAAGTGACGTGTATAAGGGCAAGTGTCTTGTCTACAGTCAAGCATGATGGTGGCAGTGTCGTGGTTTGAGGCTGCATGAGTGCTGCCAGCTGTGGGGAGCTACAGTTCATTGATTAAACCATCAATTCCAGCATATACTGAGACATTCTGAAGCAGAGCATGATCCCCCATCCCGTCAGAAACTGGGCTGCAAAGCAGTATTTCAACTTATTGACCCCAAACACACCTCCAAGATGACCACTGCCTTGCTAGAGAAACTGAGGGTAACTGTGCTGAATTGGCCAAGCATGTCTCCAGACGTAAACCCTACTGAGCATCTGTGCGCCATCCTCAGATGGAAGGTGGATGAGTACAAGATATTTTAACATCCACCATCTCCGTGATGTTGTCATGGAGGAGTGGAAGAGGACTCCATTGGCTTCTGTGAAGCTCTAGTGACCTCCATGCCAAGAGAGTTAAGGCAATGCTTAAAAATAAAGGTGGCCACACAAAATATTGACACTTTGGGTACAATTTGGCCATTTTCACTTAAGGGTATACTCAATTTTGTTGCCAGCGGTTTTGACATTAATATGGGGAGATAAGGTATGCACACCAGTGACTATGTAAGGGGAATACATGGAATAGCAGAAACTGCTGTGTGAATACTGACTTGAAAAATCCAATAGCTATATGTAAGAGTGAAAATGTGAAAAATGGAATCTGCATTACTGCCATGAACATATGAATCAAGAGAAATTTAGCTACTGAATTGATCAATGCAATAGAGCCCCAACACTACGCCAAAGTATTACTCTACGTTGGGGTCCCTAGCTAGTGTGTGTCCTCTCATGCAGTTAAAAAACTTACCGTGTATTCAGTAGCTAAATTGATTCATATGTTCATGGCAGTAATGCAGATTCCATTTTTCACATTTTCACTCTTACATATAGCTATTGGATTTTTCAAGTCAGTATTCACACAGCAGTTTCTGCTCTTCCATGTATTCCCCTTACATAGTCACTGGTGTGCATACCTTATCTCCCCATAGTGATGTTTTTTTAGGTTTTTGCACCCAGTTCAGACTTAGAATGGTGTTCCAAACATTATTCCTTATTGTTTTGACATTAATGGCTGTGTGTTGTTATTTAGAGGGCACATCAAATTTACACTGTTATACAAGCTGTACACTGACTACTTTACATTATATCGTATCTGTGTCATATCTTTGTTTTTTTCCCATGAAAATATACAAGAAGATATTTACGAAAATGTGAAGGGTGTATTCACTTTTGTGATATACTTTTATATATTTATTTTGAGGAGGGATATCCAACGTTGTAGTTTTATTTAGGGTATCTAATTTTGTATTATAATTTGTTATGGTCCCTATAAACTTCTCCTCGTCCTGTCACTTGTTGGTGTTTTACACAACTACATCATTGCTGTATGATTGTCTTGATTAGAGACCAGTTGACCATTGATGTTCAGGTTTGGCCAGACCTTAAATAAAAGTTTGGTTTGGGACTAGGAATTAACCTCGGACTCTGAACCCCATATAAGTCAATAGAGACCCAAACCTGTGAGCTGTAAAATGGTTGTACTAAAGCAATTGCCCTGCAAACAAATATGATTTGAAAGTAAATAAAAAGGTGTGGGCTCACGCCTTTTTTTCATAACCAGCGCAAGTAAACCAGATAACTGCAGGCTGCAACACTCAGCTATCTGCTTTACCTTGGCTGGTTATCAAAAATACAGGGGAACCCACGCAGTTTTTTAAAATTATTTAAATAATTTAAAAACCGGTGTGGGTTTCGCCCTATTTTTGATTACCATCCAAGGTAAAGCAGACAGCTGGGGGCTGGGATAATCAGACTGGAAAATCCCATGGTAAATTGGCCCTTCCCATCCTGAAAAAAGCAGTCTGCAGCCACCCCAGCAGTTTCACATCCATTAGATGTGCCAATTTTGGCGCTTTGTCCTGCTCTTCTTGATTGCCCTGGTGCAATGGCAATCAGGATAATACATTTTTTTAGGGTTGATGTCAGCTGTGAATTGACAGCTGGCATCAAGCTGAGTAGTTAGTAATGGAGAGGCATTTATCAGACACCCCCAGTAATAACCTAGCAAGTGTAGAGTTCTAAAAAAAAAAAAAATACACACACAGAGGAAAAAAAGTTTTTGGATATACACTCCCCCACATGTCCTTGTTTACCAATTTATTAATGAAAAAAAAATCTTGGATGTTCCAACGTAATCCAATTGGTGAATAAAGACTCCCTTGTTCACCGATTTATTACTTCAAAATAAATCTTGGAAGTTCTCACATAATCCAATAGAGTAATGTCACACGATATCCATTGATTTCTATGGAACTGCTTTCTGTGAACCTTCTCTGAATGAGGCTGTGTAAGTCACTGCCGGTCAGTGTTGACCCAGAATTTCTCACAAGAAGTGAGTTACTGATATCACCGCTCATGAGAGATTCAGGGATTCTGCAGTCCAGCAGCATCTTATGGAGTTTCATTCTGAGAACAAAGGTCCACAGGAATTAATGGATATCTTGGGACATTAATTACTCTTTGGCTTACGTCTGAACTTCCAGGATTTATTTTGAAGTAATATATTGGTGAACAAGGGCGTGTGTTTTTCCTATTTCTGTATTGTTTAACTCTATGCTTTCCGCATTAGTAATGGGGCTGTTTGATAGGTGCCTAATCCCTGGGCTTGATGTCAGATGTCAATTCACAACTGACCTCAACCGCAAAAGTATTAAACTGATTGCCACCTCACCAGGGCAATCGGGAATAGCAGAGTAAAGCGCCTGAATTTGCACATCTAGGGTGGCTGCGGTCTGCTATTAAGGCAGGGAAGGTCCAAATATCAATGAGACTTCCCACTCTGATAATACTATCCCCCAGCTGTTTGCTTTACCTTGGCTGGTTATTAAGAATATAGCGGATCCTGTGCCGTTTTTTCAAATTTTTTAAATAAAAAAAAATTGTGTGAGCCCTTCAGTTTTTGATAACCAGCCAATGTAAAGGTGACAGCTGAGGGTTGCAGACCTGCGCTGGTTATCAAAAATAGGTGGGAGCCCACGTCAGGCAACTTCTGCATGCAATAAAACTTGTTGATTTGACTGAGCTGTGAACATTACCCAAATGATGAACTCTCAATATGCAGACCGTGCAATACATAGGCTAAAGAATGCAAATGGTGCATTTTTATTTTTTTTTTATGTTTTGGAGAAGTTCAATTGCAAAAATTATTTTTAATCTTTAAAATATGTGCATTAGATAAAAAAAAGAAAATTGTTCCCAAGTATTTGGAAAGTGGGACATAAAGCTTATATAACTTTTAAGCACCTCATTCACGATTACATTATTATCAGAGAGTGAACATGAGCCTTTTATGGGGATATGCGCCCGTTGACAGATGTTACGTAGTTGCCTGTAACAGAATTTTTATCCCCAGACAAGTTTCTACTTGGTTTCTTGTGGCATTAAAATAACTTTTGTTGTCTATAAGACCCTGCAAACACTATAAAAGAAACCTGTGGGATACCGCAAGATGATCAGATTGAGCACTTGCCTGCCAGCAGTGAAACCCATCTCCCAGCGTTTAGTGGCGGGCTAAATCCGGCTGTCCGAGGAGTCTACCAAGTAACAGAATATGAGAAACATCATTATATTGAGACATTGCAAAGTTTGCTGGAAATTCCATCTAAGATCACAGAAAACTCTTCTGCTTCTGTAACACCATATTGTGGCTTTCCTGTTATTGTAAGCTTTCCCATGTACTCAGACACATTCGGTCTGTGTATATGGGATGTATACGTTATTGGTTACTTACGAGCAGAGCCAAGCGAATCACTGGAGCACTTTCGTGTTGTCTCGAATCGAATGTCAAAACCTTCAATTTTCTTGAAAAACATGTATGACTCTATTGTTTGTTTGTTTTTTTAATTTTTTTTCCCTACATCCATACCATCTAATTTTGAAAAACAGGTAAGAACAACACATAAAATGACATGTACGGAGTTCTGCTGAAAGTATTTTAAGATTAGCCATATTCCTAATCTCGTCCAGTCTTTTTTTTTTTTTTTTTTTCATGCGCCAACACAAAAATATTGCTCCAAGTGAAGCCCATTAGTGTTCCCACACAGTACGATGCCCCTTTCATGGCCCTGACAATACCCACCACACACTGATGCTTTTACCCCACACACAGTATGATGTCCCCAGTGTTCCACCCCACACTGATTCTCCTGTAGCGCCCCCTGAACCCATCAGGGTACTGCTAGGTACTGCATCCTGACAAAGGGCCTACCCCCAGGAACCTGGAAGACGAGTGCTGGTACCACCAAAACACATAACATCCCCAGTTTCCCACTCCCCATTAGTAATGACTGACTAGTCCGGGACCCAATGGGTGGCCACCCAGAGGTGGAGCCAGTCCATTCCACTAGCCGACAACCCGATGGGAGGGGACAAACAAACACAGACACTCAGTGAGACGAGGGAGTCTGGTAGTGACAGTGGAAGGGGACGGACGTGTTTCCAGACTGGGTCGTGTAACAGTGACCTAGGTGGCAAGGAGAGTGTTTGCCAGGGATGGTACAGCCAGGTACCTCTGGAACCAAAGCACCGACGGGGCACAGGGCCCTAGGTCAGGAAACAGCTTCAGGCAAACTGTCAAATACCTGCACAGCTAGGGGACCTTCACGGACCTCACTGACCCAAAGAATCTGGGGGCACCAGCAGTAAAGATTGAGCCAGGGACCGGAACAGTACACGACCTTACAGGTTTCGCACTGCACGCCGTACGGACGAGAGACTGACAAAAGACAGTAAGAGACCCACAAACGCTCCAGGCTACGAGGTCCCACCAACAAGCGAGAGGTGCTGGGGAAAGAGACTACCAGGTCACCACACCGGCATTTGGACAAAAGGGACCAGGGGTCTGAACCAGCCGTCCTCAGGGCCACAGCTCGACCTTACTGTGAGTAAACAGAAGTTGCACTGCATCCCCATCATGTGGTCTCCCTTCTTTCTGCAACGGACTCCTACATTCACTCGCCCAGTTGCGGAGGGCCTACCATCCAGGCTTCCACCACCACCAGCCCCAGAAGTAACAGACTGTGAAGCGGTGGTTCCATCACTATAACCGCAACCCGCAAGTGGCGTCGCAATACAAACTTTCACTCCCCTGTATATATACCCCTTTTAAAAAGCATCCCTAGGGTCACAGAACTGGGCATCAGCCATTATATAACCGTGACACAGGACTCCCATACATATACGACCCGGCACCGAGTACCCCATAGCCCTGGGCGACACACTCCCACCTCACGCACAGTATGAAGTCCCCACTGTCCCACCATACATTGATGCTCCAATGCCATGTACAGTAGGATGTCCCGAGTGTCCCACCCTATGCACAGTATGATATCCCCAGTGTCCCACCATACACTGAGGTTTCCACTGAATGTACAGAATGATGTCCCCAGTACCCCCACCACACGTTGATGCTCCCACCCCATGTACAGTATGATGTCCCCAGTGTCCCACCACACACTGATGCTCCCACCTCATGTACAGTTTGATGTACCCAGTATTTCACCACACACTGATGCTCCCACCATATTGCCCCAACTTAGTTTGATGTCACCACCACCACAGTATAATGCATCTACAGTAACCCCTCACTAACAGTATCATACCCTAACAGTCGCCCCCAATCTGAACTAGTCCTTTTTCTTTGCACTGAGCACTGTAACATGTTTGATTAAATTTTTTGCAGAATGGAGGCATCGATGTAACCAGAAAAGATGCTGTTATTTGAGCTATATTCCCTACTAGGCTATGTGCTTAACTTTTACTGATATATATATATATATATATATATTACACATACATACACACATATACATACACACACACATATATATATATATATGTGTGTGTGTATGTATATGTGTGTATGTATGTGTAAAATATATATATATATATATATATATATATATATATATATATATATATATATATATATACATATATATTACACATCCATACACACATATACATACACACACATATATATATATATATATATATGTCTGTGTGTGTATGTATATGTGTGTATGTATGTGTAATATATATATATATATATATATTACACATACATACACACATGTACATACACACACAGACACACATATATATATATATATATATATGTGTATGGATGTGTAATATATATGTATATATATATATACTAGAAGGTGGCCCGATTCTACGCATCGGGTATTTTAGAATTTACGTATTGTGTAGTTCATGTATGATTTTTGTTATATATATATATATATATATATATATATATATAGATATATATAGATATATATAGATATATATAGATATATATATATATAGATGTTGTTGTGTGTAGTTACCAAGTGTTTGTGTAGGGCGCTGTACATGTTCTGAGTGTCGCGGGGGGTGAGAGCGGTGTTGTATGTGTGTTGCGTTGTTTGTGGAGCGCTGTGTGTCTGTAGCGTTGTGTGTGTGTGTTGTGCGGTTTGTGTGGGTGTGGTGTGTTTTGGGGGGAGGTATGTTTTGAGCAATGTGTGTGTTGTGCAGTATGTGCGTATATTTGTGTGTGCAGCGTTGTCTGTGTGTGTGGGTGTCTGTGTAGGGCGTTGTTTGTGATTCCTAGTGTGTGTGTGTTGTGCAGTGCGCGTGTGTGTGTGTGTTGGGGGGAGGTGTGCACCTCCCATCGTGCTCCATCCCCCATGCTGCGCACCCCCCATCGTGCTGCATCCCCCATGCTGCGCACTCCCAAACGTGCTCCATCCGCCATGCTGCGCACTCCCAAACGTGGTCCATCCGCCATGCTGCGCACTCCCAAACGTGCTCCATCCGCCATACTGCGCACTCCCCATCGTGCTCCATCCGCCATGCTGCGCACTCCCCATCGTGCTCTATCCGCCATGCTGCACACTCCCAAAAGTGCTCCATCCGCCATGCTGCGCACTCCCAAACGTGCTCCATCCGCCATGCTGCGCACCCCCTATCATGCTCCATCCGCCATGCTGCGCACTCCCAAACGTGCTCCACCCGCCATGCTGCGCACTCCCAAACGTGCTCCATCCGCCATGCTGCGCACTCCCAAACGTGGTCCATCCGCCATGCTGCGCACTCCCAAACGTGGTCCATCCGCCATGCTGCGCACTCCCAAACGTGCTCCATCCGCCATGCTGCGCACTCCCAAACGTGCTCCATCCGCCATGCTGCGCACTCCCCATCGTGCTCCATCCGCCATACTGCGCACTCCCCATCGTGCACCATCCGGCATGCTGCGCACTCCCAAACGTGCTCCATCCGCCATGCTGCGCACTCCCAAACGTGCTCCATCCGCCATGCTGCGCACTCCCAAACGTGCTCCATCCGCCATGCTGCGCACTCCAAAACGTGCTCCATCCGCCATGCTGCGCACTCCCAAACGTGGTCCATCCGCCATGCTGCGCACTCCCAAACGTGCTCCATCCGCCATGCTGCGCACTCCCAAACGTGCTCCATCCGCCATACTGTGCACTCCCAAACGTGCTCCATCCGCCATACTGCGCACTCCCCATCGTGCACCATCCGGCATGCTGCGCACTCCCAAACGTGCTCCATCCGTCATGCTGCGCACTCCCAAACGTGCTCCATCCGTCATGCTGCGCACTCCCAAACGTGCTCCATCCGCCATGCTGCGCACTCCCAAACGTGCTCCATCCGCCATGCTGCGCACCCCCCATCATGCTCCATCCGCTTGGGAGTGCGCAGCATGCCGGATGGTGCACGATGGGGATTGCGCAGTATGGCGGATGGAGCACGTTTGGGAGTGCGCAGTATGGCGGATGGAGCACGTTTGGGAGTGCGCAGCATGGCGGATGGAGCACGTTTGGGAGTGCGCAGCATGGCGGATGGACCACGTTTGGGAGTGCGCAGCATGGGGGATGCAGCACGATGGGGAGTGTGCAGTATGGCGGATGGAGCACGTTTGCTCAGCCTCTCTCCTTCCAGCCTCCCTCAGCATCAGCCTCCCCCTCCCAGCCTTCCCCAAGATCAGCCTCTCTGCTCCCAGCCTCCTCCAGCACGCCGTGCTCCTCTGCCGACACTCACCCACACCCGATCGCATCCACTCACCCACACAACCGATCGCATCCACTCACCCACACAACCGATCGCATCCACTCACACACACAACCGATCGCATCCACTCACACACACAACCGATCGCATCCACTCACACACACAACCGATCGCATCCACTCACACACACAACCGATCGCATCCACTCACACACACCCGATCGCATACACTCACACACACAGACACTGACGATATTGCACATACGCGCTGATACTCACAACATCCGGGGATATCACATGCTTCTGGCCATGTGATCCTCCGTCAGGTCCTGGAAGCTCACAGCACAATATCGCCGCCGAGAAGCAAGCGATATCCCAGGATGTTGTGAGTATTTGGATGCGATGTGATGTGTGTGTGTGAGTGAGTGTGATCTGATTTGTGTGTGTGTGTGTGCTTTTATGTTATGTATGTTCCGCAGCTGCAGGACCTTGATGTGTGGATGCGATGTGATGTGTGTGAGAGGTGTGTGTGAGAGTGAGTGTGAGCCGGTGTACACTGGTAACTATGATACACATCGGGTAACTAAGGGACCTTAGTTACCCGATGTGTATAATGGTTACCAGCTTTCACGGCCTCCGTTAAGATCCCAGCATCGCAAGGTTATGTCTGGCGCTGCCGGGATCCTGACGGAGCCGGTGTAGAAGCAAGCGATATCCCAGCATGTTGTGATGTGTGGATGTGATGTGTGAGGTGTGTGTGAGAGTGAGTGTGATCTGATGTGTGTGTACTCACCTGGGAATCGGAGCCCCGTGTCAGTTGGGCCACAGCGAGCGTGCATTGCGTGAGGGGGGCGGGGCCTGCAGAGAGCCGGGGCGAGAGGCCAATCCGTGTGGGGGGGCGGGGCCATGGCGAGCCCAGCGGCCAATCAGCTTTGTGTCACCGTAAGGACACAATTTCGGAGCATGACAGACAGACAGACAGAATAAGGCAATTATATATATATATATATATATATATATATATATATATATATATATATATATATATATATATATATATATATATTACACATACATACACACATATACATACACACAGACATATATATATATATGTATATGTATATGTATATATATATATACACATATACATACACACACACATATATATATATATATATATATATATATATATATATGTGTGTGTGTATGTATATGTGTGTATGTATGTGTAATAAATATATATATATATATATATATATATATATATATATATATATATATATATATATATATATATATATATATATATATATATATATATATATATATATATATATATATATATATATATATATATATATATATATTATATGTATATATATGTATTTATTTATAAAAATAAGGACCCGCGGAAGCCTGATTGGCAGGCGAAACGGCCGTCGTCCCCTGCGAGGGACCCGCATCTAGGTCTCCTCCCGCCTATTTTATCCTGCACCTATTTCTGGAATAAAATTGCACAGCAGTTGAGTGCAGTCTGTCTTCCTTACCTTGGATATTCCTTTCGAAAAAAATTCTTGATCTTGACCCTCAAAAAAATCCCCAACAGCGGTTATCACGTCGATATTGTCGTCAAATTTCTTGCCCCGGAGGTGTTCCTTGAGGAGAGGAAAGAGAAAGTCACTGGGGGCTAGATCTGATGAATAGGGGGGGTGTTCCACCAGTTCAAAGCCCGCTTCTTGAATGGTTGCCATGGCAACTGCAGCTTTGTGAGGCGGCGTGTTATCTTGGTGAAACAGCACTCCAGCCCGCAAACTCCGCCTTTTCTCCTTGTTAGCCTCCCGCAATCTTCTTATTTGTTCTGCGTAGTAGGAGCCCGTAATAGTGGCTCCCTTCTCCAAATAGTCCACCATAATAATTCCTTCAGCGTCCCAAAAAATGGACGCCATAACCTTCCCTGCTGAGCTTGACACTTTGAATTTCTTCGGCGTCGGTTCGTCAGCTCGTTTCCATGTCATCAATTGTTGTTTAGTTTCGGGATCAAAGTGGTGGATCCAGGTCTTGTCCATGACAAAAAATTCTCCTTGTCTGCTTGGAACTTTTCGAGATTTGCTATTGAAATGGCAACTCGTTTCTTCTTTTGCTCTCCGGTTAACATTTTTGGCACCCAACGTGCGGAGACCTTTCTCATATGCAATTCTTTTGCAAGGTTCTTTGAATACTGCCATATGAGATCCCTGTGACCTCAGCTACATGCCTGATAGTCACTCTTCGATATGACAATACAACTTCTTCAACTTTTTTCACGTTTTCTTCATTGAGGGACGTGGATGGGCGTCCTTCACGATGTTCATCTTCATCCTTCCGGGCGGCACGGTGGCTCAGTGGCTAGCACTGCAGTCTTGCAGCGCTGGGGTCCTGGGTTCAAATCCCACCAAGGACACCATCTGCAAGGAGTTTGTATGTTCTCCCCGTGTTTGCGTGGGTTTCCTCCGGGTACTCCGGTTTCCTCCCACATTCCAAAGACATACAGATAGGGACCCTAGATTGTGAGCCCCAATGGGGACAGTGTTGCCAATGTATGTAAAGTGCTATGGAATTAATAGCGCTATATAAATGAATAAAATTATTATTATTATTATTATTATTCCGTCGATGTTCTTCCCAGCTTAAATTCCTTGGCCCAGCGTGCAACTGTGGAATATGGAGGAGAAGAGTCCCCCAATGTTTCCATCAAGTCGCTGTGTATTTCTTTGGTAGTCATTTTTTTAAAGCCGAGGTATTTGATGACAGCTCTGAGCTCGTTTTTTTCCATATTGTTGTTCACCCCTCGGCAGTTCATATTCAAATGAATGTAGCTCCTGGGAAACGTGGCCTATTTAAGTGATTTTTTTTTTCCTGGACTAGTGGGTACCTAAGAGAGAAGAAAACATTTTATTTTAATTTCTGTGTACAATAGAAATAACAGATTATCATTACTGTTGGATCGCCCCTCGTGTATGTGTGTGTGTGTGTGTGTGTATGTATATATATATATATATATATATATATATATATATATATATATATATATATATATATATATATATATATATATATATATATATATATATATATATATATATATATATATATATATAAATATATACAGTGCCTACAAGTAGTCTTCAACCCCCTGCACATTTAGCAGGTTTGATAAGATGCAAATAAGTTAGAGCCTGCAAACTTCAAACAAGGGCAGGATTTATTAACAGATGCCTAAAGCTTACAAACCAACAAGTTATGTTGCTCAGTTAATTTTTAATAAATTTTCAACATAAAAGTGTGGGTCAATTATTATTCAACCCCTAGGTTTAATATTTCGTGGAATAACCCTTGTTTGCAATTAGAGCTAATAATCGTCTTTTATAAGACCTGATCAGGCCGGCACAGGTCTCTGGAGTTATTATATACGGATAAGGCTGCACATCAAACTTAGATAATGGTATAATGCCTCAAGCATATGGACAAATATTGGAATATACAATGAAAAATGCTACTTGCTAATTTGAACATGTGAATAATGAATTGCATACCTGCCATGAATATTAGGAAAAAGGAGATATTTAGCAATCGCATTGATCAATGTAACTGAGCCCCAAGGCCTCGTCAAGGCATATCTCTATATTGGGGTCCCTAGCTCTGTGACCCTAACTGTGTGTCATCTCATTGCAATTAAAAACTGCTATGGGTGGAGAGGGGTAACTAAGGACTTTCTTATATAGGAGATGGAAAAAACATGGCCGAAAGGGGCGGAGCTGTGTTCACATTCAGAAAAAAACTACATATAACTGAATAGGATAACTGAAGTGAGCACTAATATATATATTATGAGTGCAAGCCAAAAATTACATACTATATACGGATAAGGCTGCACATCAAACTTAGATAATGGTATAATGCCTCAAGCATATGGACAAATATTGGAATATACAATGAAAAATGCTACTTGCTAATTTGAACATGTGAATAATGAATTGCATACCTGCCATGAATATTAGGAAAAAGGAGATATTTAGCAATCGCATTGATAAGATGCAAATAAGTTAGAGCCTGCAAACTTCAAACAAGGGCAGGATTTATTAACAGATGCCTAAAGCTTACAAACCAACAAGTTATGTTGCTCAGTTAATTTTTAATAAATTTTCAACATAAAAGTGTGGGTCAATTATTATTCAACCCCTAGGTTTAATATTTCGTGGAATAACCCTTGTTTGCAATTAGAGCTAATAATCGTCTTTTATAAGACCTGATCAGGCCGGCACAGGTCTCTGGAGTTATCTTGGCCCACTCCTCCATGCAGATCTTCTCCAAGTTATTTAGGTTCTTTGGGTGTCTCATGTGGACTTTAATCTTGAGCTCCTTCCACAAGTTTTCAATTGGGTTAAGGTCAGGAGACTGACTAGGCCACTGCAACACCTTGATTTTTTCCCTCTTGAACCAGGCCTTGGTTTTCTTGGCTGTGTGCTTTGGTTCGTTGTCTTGTTGGAAGATGAAATGACGACCCATCTTAAGATCCTTGATGGAGGAGCGGAGGTTCTTGGCCAAAATCTCCAGGTAGGCCGTGCTATCCATCTTCCCATGGATGCGGACCAGATGGCCAGGCCCCTTGGCTGAGAAACAGCCCCACAGCATGATGCTGTCACCACCATGTTTGACTGTAGGGATGGTATTCTTGGGGTCATATGCAGTGCCATCCAGTCTCCAAACGTCACGTGTGTGGTTTGCACCAAAGATCTCGATCTTGGTCTCATAAGACCAGAGAACCTTGAACCAGTCTGTCTCAGAGTCCTCCAAGTGATCATGAGTAAACTGTAGACGAGCCTTGACATGACGCTTTGAAAGTAAAGGTACCTTACGGGCTCGTCTGGAACGGAGACCATTGCGGTGGAGTACGTTACTTATGGTATTGACTGAAACCAATGTCCCCACTGCCATGAGATCTTCCCGGAGCTCCTTCCTTGTTGTCCTTGGGTTAGCCTTGACTCTTCGGACAAGCCTGGCCTTGGCACGGGTGGAAACTTTCAAAGGCTGTCCAGGCCGTGGAAGGCTAACAGTAGTTCCATAAACCTTCCACTTCCGGATGATGCTCCCAACAGTGGAGACAGGTAGGCCCAACTCCTTGGAAAGGGTTTTGTACCCCTTGCCAGCCTTGTGACCCTCCACGATCTTGTCTCTGATGGCCTTGGAATGCTCCTTTGTCTTTCCCATGTTGACCAAGTATGAGTGATGTTCACAAGTTTGGGGAGGGTCTTAATTAGTCAGAAAAGGCTGGAAAAAGAGAGAATTAATCCAAACATGTGAAGCTCATTGTTCTTTGTGCCTGAAATACTTCTTAATACTTTAGGGGAACCAAACAGAATTCTTGTGGTTTGAGGGGTTGAATAATAAATGACCCTCTGAATAAACTTTTCACAATTTAAAAAAAAAATAAAAGAAATAACACTCTTTTTTGCTGCAGTGCATTTCACACTTCCAGGCTGATCTACAGTCCAAATGTCACAATGCCAAGTTAATTCCGAATGTGTAAACCTGCTAAATCTCCAGGGGGTTGAATACTAATTGTAGGCACTATATATATACAGTTAGGTCCAGAAATATTTGGACAGTGACACAATTTTCGCGAGTTGGGCTCTGCATGCCACCACATTGAATTTGAAATGAAATCTCTACAACAGAATTCAAGTGCAGATTGTAACGTTTAATTTGAAGGTTTGAACAAAAATATCTGATAGAAATTGTAGGAATTGTACACATTTCTTTACAAACACTCCACATTTTAGGAGGTCAAAAGTAATTGGACAAATAAACCAAACCCAAACAAAATATTTTTAATTTCAATATTTTGTTGCGAATCCTTTGGAGGCAATCACTGCCTTAAGTCTGGAACCCATGGACATCACCAAACGCTGGGTTTCCTCCTTCTTAATGCTTTGCCAGGCCTATACAGCCGCAGCCTTCAGGTATTGCTTGTTTGTGGGTCTTTCCGTCTTAAGTCTGGATTTGAGCAAGTGAAATGCATGCTCAATTGGGTTAAGATCTGGTGATTGACTTGGCCACTGCAGAATGTTCCACTTTTTTGCACTCATGAACTCCTGGGTAGCTTTGGCTGTATGCTTGGGGTCATTGTCCATCTGTACTATGAAGCGCCGTCCGATCAACTTTGCGGCATTTGGCTGAATCTGGGCTGAAAGTATATCCCGGTACACTTCAGAATTCATCCGGCTACTCTTGTCTGCTGTTATGTCATCAATAAACACAAGTGACCCAGTGCCATTGAAAGCCATGCATGCCCATGCCATCACGTTGCCTCCACCATGTTTTACAGAGGATGTGGTGTGCCTTGGATCATGTGACGTTCCCTTTCTTCTCCAAACTTTTTTCTTCCCATCATTCTGGTACAGGTTGATCTTTGTCTCATCTGTCCATAGAATACTTTTCCAGAACTGAGCTGGCTTCATGAGGTGTTTTTCAGCAAATTTAACTCTGGCCTGTCTATTTTTGGAATTGATGAATGGTTTGCATCTAGATGTGAACCCTTTGTATTTACTTTCATGGAGTCTTCTCTTTACTGTTGACTTAGAGACAGATACACCTAATTCACTGAGAGTGTTCTGGACTTCAGTTGATGTTGTGAACGGGTTCTTCTTCACCAAAGAAAGTATGCGGCGATCATCCACCACTGTTGTCATCCGTGGACGCCCAGGCCTTTTTGAGTTCCCAAGCTCACCAGTCAATTCCTTTTTTCTCAGAATGTACCCGACTGTTGATTTTGCTACTTCAAGCATGTCTGCTATCTCTCTGATGGATTTTTTCTTTTTTTTTTCAGCCTCAGGATGTTCTGCTTCTCCTCAATTGAGAGTTCCTTAGACCGCATGTTGTCTGATCACAGCAACAGCTTCCAAATGCAAAACCACACACCTGTAATCAACCCCAGACCTTTTAACTACTTCATTGATTACAGGTTAACGAGGGAGACGCCTTCAGAGTTAATTGCAGCCCTTAGAGTCCCTTGTCCAATTACTTTTGGTCCCTTTAAAAAGAGGAGGCTATGCATTACAGAGCTATGATTCCTAAACCCTTTCTCTGATTTGGATGTGAAAACTCTCATATTGCAGCTGGGAGTGTGCACTTTCAGCCCATATTATATATATAATTGTATTTCTGAACATGTTTTTGTAAACAGCTAAAATAACAAAACTTGTGTCACTGTCCAAATATTTGCTTACCTAACTGTATGTATGTATGTATGTGTATATATATATATATACATATATATATATGTGTATATATTATGAATTTGAATCCTGTCTCTGTTAATAATAAAACTACTGAAAAGTCTGTATAGAATATGCAGTACGACTCTACCATAAGCCTTGTACGTACAGTGCCTACAAGTAGTATTCAACCCCCTGCAGATTTAGCAGGTTTACACATTCGGAATTAACTTGGCATTGTGACATTTGGACTGTAGATCAGCCTGGAAGTGTGAAATGCACTGCAGCAAAAAAGAATGTTTGTTTTTTTGTTTTTTTTTTTAAATTGTGAAAAGTTTATTCAGAGGGTCATTTATTATTCAACCCCTCAATCCACCAGAATTCTGTTTGGTTCCCCTAAAGTATTAAGAAGTATTTCAGGCACAAAGAACAATGAGCTTCACATGTTTGGATTAATTATCTCTTTTTCCAGCCTTTTCTGGCAGTGGGGACATTGGTTTCAGTCAATACCATAAGTAACATACTCCACCGCAATGGTCTCCGTTCCAGACGAGCCCGTAAGGTACCTTTACTTTCAAAGCGTCATGTCAAGGCTCGTCTACAGTTTGCTCATGATCACTTGGAGGACTCTGAGACAGACTGGTTCAAGGTTCTCTGGTCTGATGAGACCAAGATCGAGATCTTTGGTGCCAACCACACACGTGACGTTTGGAGACTGGATGGCACTGCATACGACCCCAAGAATACCATCCCTACAGTCAAGCATGGTGGTGGCAGCATCATGCTGTGGGGCTGTTTCTCAGCCAAGGGGCCTGGCCATCTGGTCCGCATCCATGGGAAGATGGATAGCACGGCCTACCTGGAGATTTTGGCCAAGAACCTCCGCTCCTCCATCAAGGATCTTAAGATGGGTCGTCATTTCATCTTCCAACAAGACAACGACCCAAAGCACACAGCCAAGAAAACCAAGGCCTGGTTCAAGAGGAAAAAAATCAAGGTGTTGAAGTGGCCTAGTCAGTCTCCTGACCTTAACCCCATTGAAAACCTGTGGAAGGAGCTCAAGATTAAAGTCCACATGAGACACCCAAAGAACCTAGATAACTTGGAGAAGATCTGCATGGAGGAGTGGGCCAAGATAACTCCAGAGACCTGTGCCGGCCTGATCAGGTCTTATAAAAGACGATTATTAGCTGTAATTGCAAACAAGGGTTATTCCACAAAATATTAAACCTAGGGGTTGAATAATAATTGACCCACACTTTTATGTTTAAAATTTATTAAAATTTAACTGAGCAACATAACTTGGTGGTTTGTAAGATTTATGCATCTGTTAATAAATCCTGCTCTTGTTTGAAGTTTGCAGGCTCTAACTTATTTGCATCTTATCAAACCTGCTAAATCTGCAGGGGGTTGAATACTACTTGTAGGCACTGTATATGTATGTATGTATGTATATGTATGTATGTATGTATATGTATGTATGTATATATATATGTGTATGTATAATATATATATATATATATCTATATAATGTATGTATATATACATACAAGGCTTCTAGTAGAGTCGTACTTCATATTCTATACAGAAGACTTTTCAGTAGTTTTATTATTAACAGAGACAGGATTCAAAAATTCATGCTTCTATACAAATAGGGTCAAAGTCAGTCCGCTGCTGATAAAATCCATGAGCACAACAGGACGTAGCTTTTTAACATTAAACCCAATAGCCAGTATGAAAATTGCAATTTTATTTTAATATAGATAGTAATAGAAGCAAATATATTTAAATGTTTAAGAAGTATGTATTTGAAATAAAACCTGATTTAATCATTAGGTCATTCCCTTTTAAGAAATCTCATCCACAGGCTGAAAAAACTGCAGTGGAACTTAACCTGTGCATCAGAATTAAAATTTACAGAATGTGACTTTATGCTGTGTATTATAACTGTAGATTTCACACTTTACATTCCAAAGGCTAGAAGTTATAGCAAATATACAGCATTTCCATAATGAAATCCACAACACAAAGCCCTTTTTCTTAATCCTGGAGACCTGTTTAAAGGAACCTGTCATGTGTAAAGACAATATTTACCTGCAGCTATAGTGTTAATATGCTGGTAAATAGCGTTAAAATGCTGCCTGACTGCCTTCCCGAAAGCATGGCTTCTGGGAGAAAATGAGCTTAGTCTCCCGGACGTCGTTTGCGTTCAGTCATATGGGCCTGCACAGAGCCATTAGGGGCACTACCAGGGGCGGACTGGGGTGTCTGGGGCCCACCAGGAGAATTGACTCCAGGGGCCCACCCTACAGCTAAATATAAACACCCATTAGCGTTATCCCCATTATTGTGTTGCTTTGACTGTATACACAGGCGGCTCCTGCACATCTATATTGTGCACCATAACTGGGATGTA